>NC_133333.1:43033373-43208373 GCF_042186555.1 Aquarana catesbeiana | reverse complement strand
AAAAAAAAAAAAAAAAAAAAAAAGGGGGAAAAAGTATTATTAGTATGGAAACATTGTTTTAAAAAGGCATACTATATCATTCATGAGATCAAAGAGAAAAAGAATCCAGAAATCAGTTTGGGAGAACTCTGATTATGAACAGCAAAACACCTTCGTTCTTTAGAGCCTTCGTAAAGAAGAAATAAAATGCGCTGCATTGAACGATCACAGATTTTGCAGCGTGATGAATGTGCTACCTACAATACGAACACTAGTTTTACTAGACCGAGTGCTTCCGTTTAGTTTTTGCTTATGAGCATGCGTCGTTTTTTTGTCCGTCGGACTAGCATACAGACGAGCGGACTTCGGGGTCCGTCGTACTTACGACGTAAAGATTTGAAGCATGCTTCAAATCTAAAGTCCGTCGGATTTGAGGCTAAAAAAGTCCGTTGAAAGTCCGGAGAAGCCCACACACGATCGGATTACCAGCCAGCTTTAGTCCGTCAGCGTCCGTTGGACTTTTGTAGACGAAAAGTCCGACCGTGTGTACGCGGCATAAGACCAGCTATGTGACTGACCTGATACTGGAAAATTAGAATCAGTAGAATTTCTTATTTCTATTTACACCAACACAGAAAATTATATTAGTTACTTACAACAACCTACTGTCAGTGTGTAGGGATCACTGGTCCTCTTACTGGCAGGGTTCTCAGCCTCACATTGATAGTCCCCTGAATTCATATGGTTGATGCTCAGGAAGGAGATAGTCCTGTTATCTGAAGACAAGGTGGCTCCAGAGGGGACTCTGCTCCATACTATCCTGTCTGCATTAGTAGAGGTACAGGTGAGGGTGACGGCATCATTTTCCATAGGAAGGGAGGTAGAGGCTGTAATTGTTGGCTTACTAACCATGTCTGCAGAGGAAGAAAATGTAAATAGTTAATCGGAGTGACATTATAGTCATTCTATGAAATGAAACATCTTGTATGACGTGGTAGAGAGTACATCTAAAACCTTTTTTTATTTAAAGAGGAACTTCAGTCTGCTCACATAAACTGTAAAAATAACATCTGTGCCATTCTGAAGCTTCCCTCCAACCACTTTGCATATTTATTTATATATATTGTGATTCTGTACTTGCCAAATATGCTGCAGTAATCTCCCTCCACTAAGTCTGGCTGCAGCCAATTTAACTGTGAGCAGCTGAATCTGCTGCCTGGTCACTTACTGGATTTACACAGACACACACATACATATACACACACACACACACATAGACAGACAGACAGACACACTCACACCTCTGCTTGCCTGCACATTTCTGCTCTGTGAATGAATACACATGATAGTGTCTCCTGTTATCTCCTTTTTTTTTTTTTTGAAAAGCCTGTGGCGTGTGAAACACACCCAAAAACTCCACCCGGTGCCAAAAAAAGTGCACACACATAAAGAATGACACAAAACGTGCAACGGGTGTTACACGGTCCTCCCTAAGGTAGGACCTTACCCTGATCTCCAGACGGGGACAAAGGTACTTCACTGGGTCCATCTGGCTGAAACCAGACGGACCCCCTTTCTCTGGAAGGTCTGCCGAAACAGACCCACCCAAGTACTCGGTGGGGCTCCCAGAAGGGAGACCCCATGAGAGAGTGTGAACCAAGCCAGAAGGCTATGTCCTCCCCCTCCCAAGACATTCGGGGTAGGCCCAAGGACCCACACCCTACTAATCACACTGTGACAGAACATGTAACACATCAAACTAAAAAAAAATACATAAAAGTGACAAACACGGGGTAAATAAATAGGAAGTGGGGAGAAGGAAGTGGGAGAAGTAAAAGAGTGGCCATTGTGCAGTGCAATGACTGGCCCTTCGGCCAGGAATAAAGAATTCCTCTGGTCCTAGCCAAAAGGCTCTGCCCTAGAGGCAGGTGTGAAAAAAGTGTGTGTGGTGAAGTTACCATGGTGCCATAAATCAAAGTGACCCTCGCTCACAGTGATTGTATGGCACCCCTGAACTGCCACTTCAGGGGTACATTCACCCTGACCAACAGCCCAGTCAGTGCAGCCCCCACCCCAACCAGGAATTCCTGGAGTTCTGAGAGTTTAGGGAGAGCCCCTGACCCCAAGGCTCAACCATTGCTCCTGTCACTCCTACCTAATTACATTCGGGAAATACTAACCACCCCCCCCCGATGGGAAGGCGGGGCCAGTGTTCTCTCCTGAAAAACTGACCAGAGCTAGGACTTCACCATTCTAAGCCAGAAGGCCAGGGACCCGACCCTCTGGCCAGACCCAATGCAGCACCCATCCTCACCAGGAGCACCCTTGCAGACGGCTCAGACTCGACCATTGATTGGCCCCCAGTATCTGTCTGGCAGCTCGATGTAGTCCCTGCTGAAACCGCCCTTCCAGGCACAATTACACCATTGGATTTGCATAGCTCTCCCTATGGGACTAGCACAGCGCCTCCTCTGGCAACTGATAAGAACAGATTTATTTTTTTTCCCCTCATATTCCAGCGAACAATACTCTTTCATCAAGAACCAAACATCGATTCTTTCTAGTACTGCGCTTCAATCATCATCCAGGTAAGTTCTTTTTTTATTTACTCATTTTCTTTAAAAAACGTATAAAATTCACACAGGTGTAAAATACAATCCTCATATCCCTCCCCCCCACCCTTCCACCTTCCCCACCTCCAAAACTCATCTGCATCCCCCACACCCATCCTCCTCCTATCCACCAGCAACACCACATACAGTTTAGCCAGACATAAATTAACACAGTCCTCCTCAGATGCAGCCCGTCTTCCGCTCACCTCCCAACACCTCACATCCCACAACACTTCCCTCAGAATGGCCATGAAAATCCACACCTTCCTCTGCCTAGCCACATTTCCCTCTACCAACCCAAAAAAACAGCATACAAAGTCCATATCCTTAACTCCAAGAATTGCGTTTACTATAGGAGCCAACTTCCTCCTTGCTCCATGAACAAAGGAACAATCAAAAAGTGCATGCTCCACCATCTCCAAACCTCCACATCCCGCTCTTGGGCATACCTCCATTCTAGATAAATCCCTGGCCCTAAAGACAGTCCTAGTCAATAAACACCGTTGAAAAGGCATCCAGGCAATCTCTTTCTGCCTGTTCGTGACTCCACCGATAGAAAACTTCTTCCAGCATATTTCAGTCAATCTGGACCCAAGTCCTCTAATATTGGTTACCACATCATCCTTATATAACCATCTCCTCAATCCAACCTTCCCTATTGCCCCAACCCCCAATTCCCCCAATCTACACTCCTTATGAAACTGCTCCAAGCAGGGATAGAACGAAGGGGGACCAAGGCTACTGGTTTCAATAAATCCCTTCCGCACCAACCCCATTTTACTAAGGACCAACCGGCCAAATATTGCATCAAACATGCTACTTTTCCACCACTCACAAAGGTTTTGTAATGCCCCAACCAATAATGCATACCTAAAAAGGTAAGGACGTCCGGAAAACCATATCCTTCCAATTCTGGCTTCTTGATGATCACAACTCTAGCGACTCTCTCCATTCTTGCACCCCAGAAAAACATGAAAAGACTACGTGTCACTTTCTGGATCCACCTGACTCCAGGCGGGAAGATCATGCTAAAGTACAAAAGTAATGGCAACACCACTGCCTTGACGACCAATGTTTTGCCCGTCAGTGTCAGTCGTCTAGATCTCCAAAAGTCCAGTTTTTTAATCATTTTGCCCATAACTTTCTCCGCATTAACTTGATTTGACAGGTTCCTTTCAAAGTGTGTTCCCAGTACTACGATTATCCTCTGTCACTTTAACTTTAACATTTTCCAGCTTGCACGTACCACTTATAACACATACCTGACTTTTATGCCAATTAACATTCAACCCAGATACACTACTAAGAAGGCTCGGTTGTAATTCCACTCTTCTCACATCCATTTCTGAGGTGCAGGTAAAGGTAATGTCATCCATGTAACACACTGATTTTACGCATCCACCATCACTACCTGGAACAAACATCCCCCTCAGACCCTTATCCCTCTGTACATGTTTCAACAACGGCTCAATGGCGCAAATAAAAAGAATAGGCGAGAGGGGACACCCCTGCCTAACCCCCTGACAGGACCGGGAAAAAAACAGACAGATTCCCGTTTACTAAGACATGGCTCACCACATCAGAGTACAGGCCCCTTATAACTTTCAAGAGTGGCTCAGGCAGGCCCATTTTCTCCAAAACCTTAAACAAGAAAGCATGCAAAACCTTGTCATAAGCTTTTTCTAGGTCAATCCCTAAAAGGGCTAAAGGTTTATTATTTATCTGGGCATAGTATGACAAATCTCGCAGCAAGACCAAATTGTCCATGATTCTGCGCCCAGGGACTGCACAGGCCTGCCACTCCCCTGCCAGCTTCCAAACCACCATACTTAACCTACTTGCCAATAATTTAGCCAGCAACTTATAATCTGTATTAAGCAGCATAATTGGGTGCCAGATTTTAATGTCCCTTCAATGTAATCGCCCCCTCCTTCATGGACCGGGAGACAGTTCCAGAACTTATACAGAACCTCATCAACTCTAAAAGATATTCTTTAAACAAAGCCCAAAACCTCACATATAGTTCTGCAGGAAAACCATCTCTTCCAGGGGTCTTATTTTTAGGCATCTTTTTTAAGGCGTACTCCACCTCTTCTTCCATCACTGGGTCAATCAAGCCAGCTGCCTCCTCCTCCCCCAAACACCCTTCCACCACTTCACAGTATTCCACCAGCTCTTCTTCCCGCACCACACTTCTCCCACTATATAACTCTCTATAAAAAGAAACCAACTCCTCCATCATTCTTTCCCCTTCCACCTCCACCTCTCCAGCCAGCACTGACCTCATCACCTTTTTAGCATCCACCACCTTTTTAAAGAAAAAACAAGAACAACGTTCTCCATCCTCCATATTCTGAATTTTTGACTCAAAATAATTTTCTTGCCCTTCCTCTTCAGCATGGCAGTTCTTTCTGCCCTAACCTCTTCGAGCTCCGTATCAATTATCATACCCATCCTTCTGCATCGGTGTAAGAAATGAATCTTCCGTATCAAAATCTGTTCGCCTCCGTCCTCTCTCTCGCTTTCCGTGCACATATCTGCTTAAAGAAAACCGCCACTCTTTCTTTCATCCAATCCCACCACAATAATATATTTTCGTATTCTTTTTTCACCTGCATCAACTCTTTAAAAGACACTTATAGAAATAGAACAATTTAACTTCCACAACCCACCACCAAACTTTACTCCAATTCCCACCTCCACCTTACAAGAAACTAGCACATGATTGGAAAACAAAACAGCAGTAGTGCTATAATCTGTCAGCCCCAAAAATTCAGACAGAAAGAAAAAATCAATGCGGGAAGAAACTGCCCCGCTATCGGAAAAATAGGTATGCGAGGGTGTGTTCCCCTGCACCAACACCGCAGCATCCTTCAATCTTAAGTCCCCAATAAGATCATTAAGAAACCTTGAAGTAACATCCACACCCCCATCCCCTGGCCCTCTCCGATCATCACTCTTCCTAACACAATTAAAATCTCCAGTCACAATTGTGGCCATCCTACCAGGAAGCAGCAACCTAAGAGTCTCAAGAAACTCTTTACGCTCACTCCTGTCTGCGGGGGCATAACAGTTTATCACACACATTTTTTCACTGGCATACCCTATCACCACAGACAAGCATCTTCCTGGAATCGAAATTTCATAAGACACAACCTGAATATTGCCATTCTTGGTTAGAATACTCACCCCCTCAGACCTTGAGTGACAGCAAGGTGCCCATACCGCCCCTCCACCTCTCCATTCTGAAAAGCCAGTAGGCCCGTCCAATCCACACTCCTGCAAACATATAATATCCGCACTAGCAGCACTCAAATAATCCAAAACCACAGCATTCTTCCAACCTGATCTCATCCCTCTCACATTCAAGGAACAGATGATTAAAGCCATCACAAAAAAGAAAGCCATACAAGCCATAATAACATTTTTTAGTGGTCACCTTCCAAACCTGGCTCCTCATCCGCTCTCTTTTGTCTTCTCTTCGGGCATGGAGAACTGGTGGCCTCATCACCTGAAGCCCCAGAAAAACTGATTGCAAGGGAGGGTCTCCTCCTCACTCACCACACCCACCCCTTCCCTCCTTGCCGTTTCACTGTAAACTCAACTGGAAAAATTTCTCGCTGGGCACATGCAAGACTTCCCTCCACCCGCCTCCACCTCCAACATATCTGAATCATCTTCACTAGAGGATAATTCTCCAAAAAGTCCAATGGGGGAAAGCAGGTCCTGATTGGTCACTGAAACGACAGTCTGTTCTTCCTCTCCGATAATCATCCGTACTTCTCCAAGGGAGTCTGGACACTGTTCATTTGGAACACTGGTCTCCATCTCATCCTCTTCACGAAGAGGCCCAGGAGCCGCACCCGGGTCCTCCACCTGTCCTGTCTTCATGCCCTCCACAGCATCGACCACAGGAGCAGCGGGGGCCATACCAGCCATATCAGCCGCCACCGCAGCCGATACCCCGGTAAAAATTACCACACCACTACTCCCTGCTGTTTCCTTGGGCACAGCATCATTGGTCTGAGCCCTAGAGAGCTCGCCTGCTGGACTCCAAACCTCCTCCCCTCCACTAGCAGACCTCCGCTCTTCCTCCTGACTCTTCCGACCAGCAGCAGCCCAGGTAAAGGTCTTTTTCCATTTCTGATATTCACCACATTGTTTGGCAAAGTGTCCTGCTTTATGGCATATATCACATGTTCGACTTGCCCCACACTCACTAGCTTTATGACCCAGTTGCTTGCAGAACCTACATCTCTGCACCATGTCACACTCTGAACTAACATGGCCGTACAAAAAACATTTGCAACAATATTTTGGTTTCCCCTGGCAATAATGAAAACCTCTCTCTCCTCCTATAGTAAAGGCAGATGGCGGATGCCTTACCCCCCAATACAATCTTTATCGAGTTTAAATCTACTGTAGCAAAAAAACGATACTTCCCTATCCAGATCTTAAACCAATTTAATACTTTCTCCCCCCTTTCAACTCCTCACAGTACCCTGCTAAAAAAGCCCTAACCATGGCTGGGTCTGCGAAGGGGTTGTACATGTGGACAATCACCATTTTCTCATCCTGCATAAATAAGGGCATCACTTCCATACATTTCATAATTTCTGTCTCCTTCTTCTCCTTTTTTCTTTCAAATGCATTCCAACATACCTCGGCAGATAAAAAGGTCACATCATAAATACCTTGCATTGGAAAATCTTGCAGACACAATATATTTATTACCCCGACATTGCAGATATCCATCAACACGTCGACCACCACCGTCTTCAAAGAAATCTTGTCCCTGGACTCTGGCTTGACCAGAAAGCATAGAGCGTCCCAAAGGCCTCGATTTGCAATTTTGATGGGCACAGAAGCACCAGTCGCCTCCAAGAACCGAGGGTGCCCCCAATAGGGGGGCCCCTGGAAAAATGCCTCACCGCCGACCAGCTGTGCCCTGTGGGGCTAAGACCCACAATCGCCCTCTCGTGAACTTCCAGCAGCATCCTACCCAATAGTAGCAGGGGATGCACCAGTTAAGGAAAACACACCCAGGCCCAGTAGGACTGGTGCCTTCTGTAAATCCTCTGACTCCGACACAAGATCGCAGCCAAGAAGAGATCTCCTCCCTCATCCAGCCCCCTCCAGCTCTGCAGTTCTGCAGCTCTGATTGGCCCTCCTATGACCATGATCATCCCCCCTCCCTTGCTGACAAACTCTCACAAGAATGAGAGAGAGCTGTGCATGATGACATAAGCCTAGGCTAATGACCAGACAAGAAACAGCAAGTAGGCTTTATAAGGTATTTACTGGCAGAAGCAGAAAAAAAATGCTTTACTATGCAAAGTTAAAACAATAAGGGCAGAAGATTTATTAGGTGGAAAGTTGAAAAAAGGACTGAAGGTCTGCTTTAACATAAAATCACAAAAAACTGATTTACTTACATTTATACTGTGCAACATAGCACCATAACAAGCTTGTGTTTTTTTGCATGGCATCCACAGCCAAAAAAAAAAACTGATTCACTCACATTTATACTGTGCAACATAGCACTATAAAAAGCTTGTGTTTTTTAGCATGGCATCCACAGAAAGCTGTGTTGCACACTCTCACTGCAGACAGTATTGCGTCCAGGTAACACTCCTTCTTCTGTGTTGCTAGTTTCTGCACTGTTGAAGGATGACTCTCTCAAGGAACACTTCCTGCCACTGTCTCTTCCCTCTGGTCTTAGCCTTAGGAGGATGGTACTGTGAGCTGTTTGTCTCATTTATGAGGCTAGGGGTGCCAAACCTTTTGAAGAGCGAGGGCCACGTGACCGACTTGGTAACCGGTCGTGGGCCACAATGAGGAGAGCCGACACGGACACCGCCCACTCTACTCTATTGGCCCTCCAATCCACCCAAATGGAAGGGCACGGATCCCCTTCTGTTTTTTAATGGATCAGATTGGAGGTAGGCAGGTGTAAACAGACACTAGTCCATTTACATTCACCGCTACATAGAGATGAATCGAGGGTCCGATTGGGTTCACCTGTGACAGGTGTTGGTGCTATACAGGAAGCATTGGCTTATGCGGCTCTGCTCTGCAGCTGTTTGCTTCCTCTACCGACAGCTTCATTCACAACACTGATGATCTGGGATCGCTGGTCAGCAACCCTTGATCTGGGCTTGCCAACCCGCCATCCCAGGCCACATCAGAGGTCTCCTAAGGGCCACTGCCGTAGGCCTTTCATTCAAGGGAGTGAAAACATAAGGAATCGCCCTTGGTGTTCCTTTCAAATGAGCTGAGGGTAAAATTACAATGCCCTTATAGTGGGGCTCCCCCTCGCTGCAATCAGTTTTTCCTAGGGGTCACCTTGGGCCCCTTCCCAGGCTCCCGGCTTTACAACTGGTCCCCCAAACCCATTTCTCTTCATTCATTGATCGCAGACACACTGAAGTCATCACATGCAATGCAAGACCAAGGACCAGCATTGTAAGTGGGAACATTGAGGGTCCACCCAAACCCTGGAGTGTCAGAGAGACGAAGAGAGTGCCAGATGCTGGGATGGAAGGGATAAGGTAATTAAAACTGCTGTTTAAGTTACCCCTAGATTAAAATAAGCATTTTTGGGGGAAGCCCACTCAAAAGGTAATATTTGCTTTTACCCAAGGTTCAGCTTTAAGATGCTGGCTTCTGGAAGATAGAATGACTGTGAAGAAGCAACTGCAGCTGCCCCCTCCACAAGAGAACTGGTGGGTGACCTGTTGGATGAGAAATCCACACATGAACCTGCTCATGTATCCTGCATTGGAACACCAGTATTAACATACTATTAGAACCTTAACCACTTGAGTACCAGCCTATAATACCCCTTCATTACCAGGCCATTTTTCAGTTTTCAACGCTGTGATAATTTCACTGACAATTACTGTGTGATGAACACTGTACCCACATTTCTTTTTTGAGATAGAGGTTTCTTTGGTGGTAATTAGTAACTTCTGGGGTTTTTCATATTTTTTACTATAAAATGGAAAAAAGAAAAAACTGTATTCAGGGTTACATGTTACTAAATCAGCCCCCCTCCCCAAGCCCTTATTGTGACAGAGGGTGGGGGATCTCCTCCCCACGGCCACTGTCAGTTAAAAAGATTGCGACTGTACGGGGCTCCGCCCACCCAGCCGCATCATTCATTCACAGAGTTCTGTGAATGACAGAACTACATCTACCATCAAGCATTGCAAGCATTGTAGTTTTCAATGAACTACCAGGGCGCTGGTGAGAGCTCTAAAAGTTTATTGATTCTTCCTGCCATTCTGTAACTGCTTGCCCATATGGGGTAAGGGCAGACAGCTACACTAACTTTTTTTTTAGGTGAACTTAGGCTTTAACCACTTTATGCGAAACAACGTACCTGTACGTCGCTTTGAGGAAGTGGTTGTACCTGGGTGAAGCCTGCAGCTACTGTTTTTTAGAGCTGGCGGTCAGCTTTCTGGTGATAACAACCGATGCGGCTCAGCAGCCGCTCAGCCTCTATTACCAGGGGTGGAAGGGGACATCCACCACTCTGCCGCTTTCTGCTATTCCGCCCAGGTCACCTGTCCCACCGGGATACCCCGAGCCACCAGCCGGCACGTCCACCGGCTGGCCGGAGTCCCGAACAAAGCCGGAATTGGTTTTGATCGAGTCTCCGATATAGTAACCCAGAAGCGACATAACAACGTCACTTCCGGTTTACTCGGCTGCTAATGGCGCCAATTTAAAAAAATACACAGTATTCCAAAATTTGAATACTTTTAAGTGCAAATTAGGGATTTGGGGTCTTTTAGATAAAGAGTACCTGTCACCGTCTATTACTGTTAGAAGGGATGTTTACATTCCTTGTGACAGCAATAAAGGTGATCAGATTTTTTTTTTAAAGTGTAAAAAAAAAAAATTGGAAAAAAAACATTTAAAGCGGTGTTCAAATCATACATGTGAAGTATCACCACTATTGTCAGAGCTAGAGCAATAATAATAGCAAAAGACCTCCTCTGTAACTCTAAGCTGGTAACCGTTAAAAAAAATTTAAAGTGTCGCCTATGCAGATTTTTAAGTACCGTAGTTTGTCGCTATTCCATGAGTGTGCGCAAATTTAAACCTTAACATGTGAAGTATCTATTTACTTGGTATAACATCATCTTTCACAATATGCAAAAAATCGGGCTAACTGTACTGTTTCTTTTTTTTTTATTCAGTGAAGTGTATTTTTTCCCAACAAATTGCGTTGAAAGAGCGACCGTTGCGCAAATACTGTGTGACATAAAATATTGCAATGACCACCGTTTTATTATCCAGAATCTTTGCTAAGATATATATATATATAATGTTTTGGGGTTCTAAGTAATTTTCTAGCAAAAAATACTGATTTTAACTTGTAAACAAGTGTCAAACATAAGATTGGTCCAGAAGTGGTTAAGATAGAAATGCCAGAATAATTTGAAAACCTCCAAATTAACCCCTGTTTGGCAAGCAGGCACCCCAAGGCAATCTAATTTTTTTTAACACAATTTTTTGGAAATTAAGAAACACGTTAGTATTCAGGTGGTAAAAATGGAGTTTGAGAACCGTGTACTAGGTACAGTAATGAATAGTTCATACCAAGAGGAAGGTGAAGAGGTTCACATACTTGTCTCATACAGTGACCAGATGGAGGTGAAGGGTTAATATACAGGTCACTAGAGATAGTATTGGAGATAATATGTGTAGGGGGGACCCTGTGTCACTGCAATTAGACATGTGCAGAACAATAAAAATGTTTTGTTTTGATTTGTTATTTACATAAATTAGATATGTTCAATTTGTTTAATTAGTTTAATTTGTTTTCAGAATTCGCTTAGTTTATTCGAAATTTGAATCAATTCAAATTTCCATTTGAATTGAATTCCATTCTAAATCAAATTTATTCTATTCGAAAATCGAATTTTGGAAGATGGTTATATTCTTTTTATTCCATTCTATTCTATTGTTTTTTCTATTATATTATTTTATTTTCTATTTCTATTATATTCTAATTCAAAATCATTATATTCAAAATTCGAATTTCAAAAAAATGTTTCTATTGTTCATTGTATCCTATTGTTTACTTTTCTATTCTATTATTTTATTTTCTATACTTTTCTATTCTATTCTATTCAGTTTGAATTTTAATTTATTCTATTCAAATTTTGAAACACAGAATATTCTAGTCAATTCTATTCTTTTATTTTCTATTTGAATCTATACTTTTCTATTAAAATTTGAGTTTATTTTATTTGAATTTTGGGAAATGGTTATATTATTTTATTTTCTATTCTATTATTTTCTATTCTATTCAAATTTGATTTTGTTCTATGTAAAATTTGAATTTCAGAAGATGGTTATATTCTTTCTATTTTATTCTTTTCTACGTTTTATTCTATTCTATTCTTTTATTTTCCATTCTATTTTGTTCTGTTTTACTCTATTCCTTTATTTTCTATCTTATCCTTTTTTTTTCTATTCTATTTTTGTATTCTTTTATTTTCTATTCTGTTCTGTTTTACTCCTATTATATTCTATTATTTTATTTCCTATTCAATTTTTTTCTAGTATTTTTTTTTTCTATTCGAATCTCTTATTTTCTAGTCTATTTGGTTCTGTTTTACTCTTTTAATCTATTCTTTTATTTTCTATTCAATTCTTTTCTATTCTATTATTTTTTATATTCTATTCCTTTATTTTTTATTCTATTTTACCATCTTCGGAAATTCGTATATGATTCGAAAATTATTTGAATTTCATCCAAAATTTTGATTTGTTATTTTGAATTTAAAACTAATAAGGATAGAACCCGCGCTGTGGAGAAAAATAAATAAAATTGTAAAAAAATTTGTAAATAAATATTGAATAAATACAAAATGTACATATATATATGTGCGTTTACACACTCACACCCATGTACATATGTAGTAGGGCTGTCGCTGTAGTGCAAGGTGAGTACCCCAAAAGATGTGACAACAGAAAATTTTATACTCAGCGCTACCCCTCTAAATCATGAATATACATATACTCGCATCAAATATGTGTCATGTGACAACATGTATAGCAAAGTGCCAATCAAGTGCAAAAAAATGCATTCAATAAAGTTCAAAAAAGGGTGCAAAATAAAGTGCAATCAATAAAGTTCATCAAGTGTGAGGTATAGGGTTGGTGACACGTTGATGTAATCTTGGTGACTTCCTGTGCTCCCCTCCTGGGTCCCCACTCACCAGGTAAGGATGATAAATATGCCTGTGTATATCAAGATGGTGTCTCCTGTCCAGCAGATATATGGGTTGGTTGTGCCTCAGAGAATGGGATCTCCTCTCCTCCACCACTTGATGTAGATCCTACATACTTTACTTGGTCCAAGATGATCGAAATAGTAAAGTTTGGACAAGTGAAGAAAAGAGGGCATATAGTGTAATACTGCAAGGTTTATTAAAAGGTTTAAAATCATTACACTTACATCGGAGTCTTTAAAATGTGCAAAAATTGCCACCTTGGCATCCAAACAGCCTTCACAGATTATCCTTAGCTTGACATGTTTCGCCCCTCCCACTGGGCGTCATCAGAAGCTTCAGCAACGTGTCACCAGCCCTATACCTCACACTTGATGAACTTTATTGATTGCACTTTATTTTGCACCCTTTTTTGAACTTTATTGAATGCATTTTTTTTGCACTTGATTGGCAATTATTTTGAATTTGTTTAAATTCATTACTACTGTAATCCGGAAATATCCAAAAATTTGCCCGAATTTCAATTTGGAATGAAATGAACAGCACGTCTAACTGCATTAGGAAGGATGGATCAGCAGATGCAGCATCTTTTCATTCTGTGCCTATTCATAAGTATTGATCTCTCTCTTTCCTTTGTTGTAACAAGAAGGGGAAGGATCAGCACAGTAAATAATACCATGTGATTGCTGTGATGACCAATCACAGCAATCGCATGGTACACAGCCACTCAGATTGGCTGGATACAGTGGCTCTGTGTTCCCAGGTGTCTAATGACGGCTATTTATCCAGTGCTGTTCATAAAGAGCACTGGGTACATAAAGGACCACCGATATGCTGTTGAAAAATATACCATTGTGGATCAGTGGTTAATCTATAAAGTCTACAAGAGCAGAGAGACATTATGAATATAAGGTGGTTGAAGAGGATTAAAGCCTAGTCTGCTGTTTGAAAACATTTAAGATATCCACCCATCTACTCCTTAGCTTGCAGACAATGTTTTTAGACAATTGTTTGGGACATTCATAATAACAGCTATCTATTATTTAGTAATAGTCATGATGGCACAAACTTTTGACTGGATAGGCTCCCTGCTCAGCTAAAAATGTCCCAATAGTGAAAATGCAAACATGAGCCAACTGCTAGTTTGATTTTTCTGTGGGGGACGGTGTGAATAAATCTCACCCTTGTTGGTGGTGTAAATTCATCTTTTGTGAACGAGGCTCCTCGCCTCTCCAGATTAATACCCCATCCTGTGTATTTCTTTTGCTTTCAAATAAATACAGTGAAAAATAAACAAATACGTTAATGGTAAATCTGTCCGTCAATTTTCTTAGGCATTACTCACCATAGATTTTCAGGTGTGCCCTTATATCACTTTGCTGATCTGCTTGTATCTTCACTGTGTAATTTCCCTCATCCATTCTATTTAGGTTGGAGATCTGTAGAGATCCATCGAGGAGAGGTGTCATCCTACTATTGTACAGAGGTCCAGGATCTGGGGACTTATCACCAGGAATATATGTAAGGATTGTATGATCATTGTTTGTATTCAATCCTTTATACCAAATAAAATAACGAATTCTCCCTGTAATCCCAATAACACTCAGAGTGATAGATCCTCCGATGACCGGATACTGAGGGATCAGCTGAATACTCATCATTCCACTGGACACATCCACCAACACACCAAGAAGAACTGCAAGAGATAAAAAGATTGGTGATTGTATGTTTAAAATGTAAATAATATTCAATCGATGTGGCCTTTGTATCAAGGATTCTCTGGGAAATTTGCCCATTGATTCATTGGAAGCCAGTTGGTGGGATTCACCCATCAGTTTATGCTTTCATTCGCTCTATGCATTGTGTGAGCAGCTGTTGGGCAAATCTTGTTAAAATAAATCTTGATAAGGTGAAGTCATTCAAAAATATAACGAGCAACAGAGGTTATTTATGTATTTCTGGTCAAATCTTTAGGTGAATTAATTAACTAACGGGAGTTCTTTCTCTCTATCAGCAATCTCCATGGTGCTTAACACAGTATAATTTCCTAAAGCGCTATTGCCAGAAATGTATATAAAGTATATATACAGTCAGGGTTTTTTTTTCACAGAAAATAGGTGCAGGAACTCACCCTTTCCGAGTTACCCCTTTTCTCTGCCCCTACCTTTCTTTGGCTCCACACCCTACCCACCTCTCAGCACTGCTGCTTTTTAGAGAGAAAAGAACCATGTATCATTTTGTGGTGCTAAGTAATGTATATGGACTATGGTAATGATGACAAGAAAAGCAGTAAAATAGATCCCCTATAGCCAGTAACAATATAGCCCACTAACAACAATGAACCCCCTGCAACAAAATTTCCCACCTAGCAACAATAGACCCCCAGCAGAAACAACAGATCTCCCCACAGCCAGCATCAATAGACTCTCCATCATCCAGAAACAGTAGATCCTTCCCTCAACAGTAGATCTCTCCCAGCAACAATGGTCCCTCCAGGAATATATGACCCACCCCCAGCAACAACACATTTCCTCAGCAACAATAGGCCACCCCTGCAAAAATAGATCCCCTCTAGCAACGAGCATCAATAGACCCTGCAGCACACCCCAGAACCCCTTGCCATTACATACATTCTGTGCAGGAGGTGCCGGAACTGTGTTCCCCTGCATTCCCGCTGAAAAAAAGCCCTGTATACAGTATATAAATATATATAGATGTAGCCAGGTGCTGGCTAACTTTGCCCTGTGTCATTGTGGGACATTCTGTAACAGATGCAGTGACCCTGTTTCCCTCTATTGCTTGGCCAGGACCCTGTGTTATCATCTGCTGAATGCAGAGCAAGCAGAGACTGCACCTGAGAGCAAGGTGTCATGGGATATGTGGTCTGAGGAGCCAGCATTGCATTGGAGCAAGAGCAAGCAAGAGCAGACTACAAATTCCAGCCGGCTGGGACAGATAGAATTCTGGGTGAGGGCATGAGAGCAGGGATGTGAGCAGGCTCCACAGCCTAGACTGTATAGAGAGTCTCTAGCGAGTGAGCGGGGAGGGGGTGGGTGCTTTGGGGCAGGGGGGCCCTGCCCACCCCCACTCCAAAGCACCTTTCCCCCATGTTCATGAGGACAAGGGCCCCTTCCTGACAACCCTGGCCATTGGTTGTCGGGGTCTGCGGGCGGGGGGCTTATCGGAATCTGGAGCCCCCTTTAATAAGGGGGCTCCAGATGTGAATGAGTCGGAAAAAGACCCCCGAAGTCGGAAGAAGACCCCCGGAGCTGGAAGAAGACCTCCGGAGCTGCATAATAAATTACTTTAAAGACCTGTCTAGTGTGTTTTTTTTATTGACACTTTTTTTCCCCCCAGGTGAATGGGTAGGGGTACGATGTACCCCATACTCATTCACATAGGGTGGGGGGCCGGGATCTGGGGGCCCCCTTATTAAAGGGGGCTCCCAGATTCCGATAAGCCCCCTGCCCGCAGACCCCGACAACCAAAGGCCAGGGTTGTTGGGAAGGGGCCCTTGTCCTCATCAACATGGGGGCAAGGTGCTTTGGGGCGGGGGGCAGGGCCCCCCTGCCCCAAAGCTCCCACCCCACATGTTGAGGGTACGGTACGGCTCAGGAGGGGGGGCGCTCGCTCGTCCCCACCCCCTTTCCTGACCGGCCAGGCTGGTGCTGCTATAAGGGTCTGGTATGGATTTTGGGGGGACCCCACAATGTTTTTTTGGCATGGGGGTTCCCCTAAAAACCATACCGGACTGAAGGCCTGGTATGCTCATGAAGGGGGAACCCATGCGGTTTTTTTTTTTTTTTTAATTGCCGTGGAGTTCCCCTTTATGCACAAAAAAGTCGGATCAGTTAATATGGAATCCGACTGATCCGACTTCGGAAAAGAAGTAGTGTAGGAACTACTTTGAAGTCGGCATGACTTAAAGTCATGTCAATATGAATGGTAGTCATTCAAAATCATGGAGAATGACTTGTCATGTGATTTTGCAGTCCAAAATCGTGGGATAAGTCGTATAAGTGTGAACGGGGCCTTATTGTGATTTTCTTTGCATTGCATACCCTTTGCATATTTACCAAGAGTAAAAGTTTAACTTTGAAAGATATCTGCCTAAGTTATTATTCTTTTCTGCTTCAGGAATCTTACGTGAAAGTAAGGTTAATAATATAACTTAGATTACAAAATCTTCAGTTTTACTCAAATTATATGAAGAAAAAATGAATACATCCCACAACAAAAACTACTACATCTAGTATTTTGTATGACCTCCATGATTTGTAAGATCAGCACCAAGTCTTCTAGGCATGGAATGAACAATTTGGCAACATATTGCAACATATATCTTTTTCCATTCTTTAAGAATGACCTCTTAGATAGAGCCTGGATGCTGGATGGAGAGTAATGCTCAACTTGTCTCTTCAGAATTCACCATAGGTGTATGCAGAACAGAAAAATTTGTTTTTGTTTCATTTCGTATATATTTGTTATGTTACTAAATTTTTTCAGTTTCGGAATTTGTTTCGTTTTGTTTAGCTTTTGTTAAATTTTGTTTTGTTTATTCGTTTTCTCATATATTTCACATTTTCGGAAGGATTCGAATTTAGATTGGTCAAAAAATGATCGACTAATTTGAATTCTGTGTGAAGAATAGCTGGCTGTTTTTTCAGGTCCAGCGGTGGTGGCGAGTGGGGTGATTGGCGATGGATCTACAGCGAATGACATGGTTTTTTAATATTCAATAAACGAATTGTCAAAATCTTGTATACTGTCTTTATTTACTTTTTACACTCTTTTAATGAATGGATTGGATAGTACCCCATGGTCATTCACATAGTGGGGACGAGATCTAGGGGCCCCCTTGTTAAAGGGGGCTTTCAGATTCAGATAAGCCCCCTGCCCACAGACCCCTACAGCCCAGGGTTGTGGGGAAAAGCCCCCCTGCCCCAAAGCACCCCCCATGTTGAGGGCATGTGGCCTGGTATGGTTCAGAAGGGAGGGTGAGTGCTTGTTTGTCCCCCCTTTCCTGGCCTGTCAGACTGCATGATCGGATAAGGGTCTGGTGTGGATTTTGGGGGGACCCCACACCGTTTTTGTATTACATTTTTGGGTGGGGTTACCCTTAGAATCCATACCAGATCCGTAGGGCCTGCTATGGATTGGAGGGGGGATACCACACTGTTTTTTTCAGAATTTTCTATTGCTCCATTGTTTTGTTTACATTTCAGCTGTCAGTTGGGAAGCCTGCTGACAGCTGATGAGTCAATGATTGTTAATGACATGGTAGCTAGCTTCCTGGCCAGCTGCTTAACAACCAGCCATTCTTCACACAGAATTCAAACTGGTCGATCGTTTTTTTGACCGATCCGAATTCGAACCGTTAAAATATTTGGAATTCCTTGAAATTCGTTAAAGTTTGTTTTGTTTATAAATTTTTAAACAAAATTTGTCACTATATCATTTGGAGGTTCGGATACATCCAAATCTCAGAATATCCAAAAATGTATCCAAATTTGTATTCGGACCGAAATGAATTGCACATGTCTAGTACTTGGCGGCAGAATCACTTTCACACTGTTCTTCTTCAGAAATGCAACAGTGGCCTTAGATGTGTGTTTTGGATCATTGTTTTAAAAGTGCACGCCGACCAAGGGTACGGAGTGATGGTAGCATCTTCTCTTTCAATATAGAGCAGTACATCTGTGAATTCATGATACCATCAATGAAATGCAGCTCTGTGACACCAGCAGCTCTCATGAAGCCCCACAGAAGGACACTGCCACCACCATGTTTCACTGTAGGCACAATGCATTTTTCTTTGTACTCCTCACCTTTGCAATGCCATAAAGTTTTGACACCATCAGTTTCAAAAATATTTATCTTGGTCTCATCACTCCAGACTACAGAGTCCCAGTAGTCTTCTTCTTTTTCAGCATGGGCCCTGGCAAATTCTAGGTGGGCTTTTTTGTGCATGGACTTTAGGAGAGGCTTTCTTTGTGGACGACACCAATGAACGCCATTCCTCTGCAGTGTACGCCGTATTGTGTAATGGGAAACAATCACCCCAGTTTGGCTTTCTACTTCTTTTGCTAAATGCAGTGAACTTGCATGGTGATTTTCTTCAACCCTTCTCATTAGAAAATGCTCCTGTCAAGGTGTTCCATGGATGGCCTGGACGTTTCTGTGAGATGGTTGCAGTTCCATGTTTGTTAAATTTTTGTATCACTTTTGCTACAGTATTCTGACGGATAAGTAAAGCTTTGCTGATCTTCTTGTAGCCTTCACTTTTCTTGTGTAAAGAAATTATTTTTTTTCTCAGGCCTTGTGACATTTCTCTTTCATGTGGTGCTATTGCTGACAGCATGAAATGGAAAGGGGTTTTCTTTGTAACACCCGTTTATAATCAATTATCTGCTGGACACCTGTTTAATGAATAATTAGACTCACCTGTAGATGAATTTTAGTTAATTAGGATTTTGTTGTCTAAAATGTAGCTTTGCTCCTAAGACTTTCATTGGGGTATGTTCATTTTTGCAACATGGACTTGAATGAATTTGTATTACTACCCCTTGAAATTTTCCACATTTTGTTCATGTTACAATCAAAAAGGTAAATGTATTTTATGTGATAGACCAACACAAAGTGGAACATTTTATTTTATTTCAGGTACTTATATAGCGCCGTCAATTTACGCAGCGCTTTACATATCCATTGTACATTCACATCAGTCCCTACCCTCAAGGAGCTTACAATCTAAGGTCCCTAACTCACATTCATACATACTAGGGACAATTTAGACAGGATCCAATTAACCTACCAGCATGTCTTTGGAGTGTGGGAGGAAACCGGAGTACCCGGAGGAAACCCACGCAGGCACAGGGAGAACATGCGAACTCCAGGCAGGTAGAGTTGTGGTTGGGATTCGAACCTGCGACCCTTCTTACTGCTAGGCGAGAGTGCTACCCACTAGACCACTGTGCCGCCCATAATTGTGATGTGGAAGGAAAATGATAAATAGTTTTCAAAATCTTTTACAAATAAATATGTGAAAAGTATGGCGTGCATTTGTATTTCGCCCCCTTTACTTTTTACTTTGTAGAACCACCTTTCGCTGCAATTACAACTGCAAGTCTTTTTGGGTATGTCTCTGCCAGCTTTGCACATCTAGAAAGTGACATTTTTGCCTGTTTTTCTTTGATCTAAACCAAGCCATTGTAGCTCTGGCTGTATGTTTAGGGTTGTTGTCCTGCTGGAAGGTGAACCTCCACTTCAGTCTCAAGTCTTTTGCATACTCTAATGCCGCGTACACACGGTCGGACTTTTCGTCTACAAAAGTCCAACGGACGCTGACGGACTAAAGCTGGCTGGTAATCCGATCGTGTGTGGGCTTCTCCGGACTTTCAACGGACTTTTTCAGCCTCAAATCCGACAGACTTTAGATTTGAAACATGCTTCAAATCTTTCCGACGGACTCGAGTCCAGTCGAAAAATCCGCTCGTCTGTATGCTAGTCTGACGGACAAAAACCCACGCTAGGGCAGCTATTGGCTACTGGCTATCAACTTCCTTATTTTAGTCCGGTGTACGTCATCACGTAAGAATTCGACGGACTTTTGTGTGATCGTGTGTAGGCAAGTCTGTTCGTTAGAAAGTCCGCCGCAAGTCCGTCGAAAGTCTGTCGGACAGGCTGTCGGACTTTTGTAGCTGAAAAGTCCGACTGTGTGTACGCGGCATAACAGGTTTTCTTCTAAGATTTCCCTGTATTTGTCTCCAACCATCTTCCCATCAACTCTGACCAGCTTCCTTGACCCTGCTGAAGAAAAGTATACCCACAAAATGATGCTGCCACCACCATGTTTCATGGTGGGGATGGTGTGTTTAGGGTGATGTGCAGTGTTAGTTTTCCACCATACATAGCATTTTGCTTTTAGGCCAAAAAGTAAAATTTTGGTCTCATCTGACCAGAGCACCTTCTTCCACATATTTGCTGTGTCCCCCACATGGCTTCTTGCAAATGGGACTTCTTATGGCTTTCTTTCAACAATGGCTTTCTACTTGCCACTCTTCCATTAAGGCCAGATTGTGGAGAGCACAACTAATAGTTGTCCTGTGGACAGATTCTCCCACCTGAGCTGTGGATCTCTGCAGCTTCTCCAGAGTTACCATGGGCCTCTTGGCTGCTTCTCTGATTAATGCTCTCCTTGCCCGGCCTGTCAGTTTAGGTGAATGGCCATGTCTTGGTAGGTTTGCAGTTGTGCCATACTCTTTCCATTTTCGGATGATGGATTGAACAGTGCTTCGTGAGATGTTCAAAGCTTGGGCTATTTTTTTATAACCTAACCCTGCTTTAAACTTCTCCACAACTTTATCCCTGACCTGTCTGGAGTGTTCTTTGGCATTCATGATGCTGTTTGTTCACTAAGGTTCTCTAACAAACAGCTAGAGGGCGTCACAAAACAGCTGAATTTATACTGAGATTAAATTACACACAGGTGGACTCTATTTACTAATTAGGTGACTTCTGAAGTCAATTGGTTCCTCTAGATTTTAGTTAGGGGTATCAGAGTAAAGGGGGCTGAATACAAATACACGCCACACTTTTCAGGTATTTATTTGTAAAAAATGTTGAAAAGAATTTATAATTTCCCTTCCATTTCACAATTATGCACCACTTTGTGTTGGTCTATCACATAAAATCCAAATAAAATCCATTTTACATTTTTGGTTGTAACATGACAAATCGTGAAAAATACTTTTTCAAGGCACTGTGGGGCTGATTTACGAAGCATTTGCGCCATGACTTGCAGTGCACGCCGATGCGCAAATGACATTTTTGTATTTACAAAGCATTTGCGCCGGTAACACAGCGCAATCCCTCATTTACTATTCTCTTCCTGGCGCACGGGAAGAGGTGATCGGTACACCACTATAGACATGGCGCACGGCATCTTTAACTTAAAATTTAAACAAGCTGGAAGTGCCAATATTATGGGGGTGATGTGGGGTGATGTGGGGAAGTGTAGTACTAACTGTCCAAGTAACAAATATGGCCAAAATAGAATGAGAAAGTGACTTTCTCTGAACAAGCCGGCAGCGCCGGCAAATACATTTAGAGCTGCAGTAGGGGAATTTATACACTGCGCAGGCATTTGCGCTTGTTCAAATGCTTTGGTTCAGTGCGCCGGCAAAATCTTAGAAAATGTCAAGCAACGTAAATGCATTTGCATAGGTTGAACGGGCGCACCTCTAAACTTTTTTTTTTTTTACACTGGTTCACTTTGCGGCTATAATGAAATGTCAGTCCGGCAAAACACATAAAAGTTCATTGATTAAAAACAGCATTAAGAAAAAAAACAAAATTCAGAAAAAAAAATGCGTGGATTTTGAGGGGGACCCCCACGCCATTTTTTTTTAAATTTTGGCATGGGGTTCCCCTTAAAATCCATACCAGACCTGAAGGGCCTGGTATTGATTTTGAGATGGAACCCCACGCCATTTTTTGTTTTATTTTGACGCGGGGTTCCCCTTAATATCCATACCGGACCTGAAGGGCCTGGTATGGAATTTCGGGGGAACCCCACACATCTTTTTTTTTTTTTTCCTTAATGCTGTTTTTATCAATGAACTTTTATGTGTATTGCCGGACCGACATTTCATTATAGCCGCGAGTATTTTTAAATAACTTTTATTCCTTAAGGGCCAGTTCACACCACATGCAGTCCAGTGCGTTTTTTTCTGCATCAAAAACGCACGGAAAGTAGGTTATATGGTTTTCAATGGCATAGTTCACACCAGTGCTTGCAGTTCCAGTGCGTTTCCAGTTCCAGAAAAAAATGTAGAACATGCTGCATTTTTTATGCACTGGACTGTACTGGAACGCTGTAAAATGCATCAAAAACACACTGGAATGCACCTAAATGCACCAAAAAACGCACTGCAACACACTTGTCCTTTTTTAAGCTTAAGAAAAAAGAGGGGGGAAACAAGCACTGGACTGCATAAAAAACGCACCAAAAATGCACTGGAATGCACCTAAATGCACCAAAAATGCACTGCAACACACTTGTCCTTTTTTAAGCTTAAGAAAAAAGAGGGGGGAAACAAGCACTGGACTGCATAAAAAACGCACCAAAAACGCACTGGAACGCATCAAAAACGTGCATGCAGAAAAGCACCTGGAAGGCATCCAGACTGAGTTTCTATACCTGGCCCTTAGGGCCCTTAGGGCTAGTTCACACCATAGAAACGCAGTCCGGACGCGTTCCAGGTGCTTTTTTGCATGCACGTTTTTGATGCGTTCCAGTGCGTTTTTGGTGCATTTTTGATGCAGTCCATTGCTTTTTTTCCACCTCTTTTTTCTTAACCTTAAATAAGGACAAGTGCGTTCCAGTGCGTTTTTGATGCATTTTACAGCTTTCTAGTACAGTCCAGTGCAGAAAAAATGCAGCATGTTCTACTTTTTTTTCTGGAACTGGAAAGCACTGGTGTGAACTATGCCATTGAAAACCATATAACCGAATTTACATGCAATTGCCTCATTAGCACACAAACCTATGTTATATAAAGCTTTCTTTACTTTGCCCTGAAAAGAGCCAAGATTGTGTGTGTGGGGCCAGCAAGAGAGTACATTTGGGTGTCCTTATCGAGTTTCTAACACATGTATTATCGATTTGTATTTTGTTTATTATGTTGTTGCAAAACAGATGTGTTTTTATGCAATTTATTTGTTACTTTGGTTTGTTGGTTTTTTTTTGGTGGTGGTTATTTTACCATTAAATCTTTTTTATGTTGGCAATTTTTGTTGTTTTTACGTTGTTCACTTTGATTTAACTGTCTGTGCTGCCTTATTTTTAGAATTCTTTCTCAAGATGTTGTGCCTAATGTTGTTTTAATCCTTAATAGATGTCCATTTGTGGGTGCACTCCTTTTAACTCCTGTTAATTTACACTGCAAAAGGGTCAAACCTCAAACATATTCTGTTAGTTTCTCAAATTAACATATATGTGTGTATTTTGCTTTCCTTGCTTCTTTTCCAAGTCCTGTTTTTTTTGGACCAATAAAATTGTTTAAAATTTTTTATGTTTTATGTGTGTTCTTTTCATGCAATGGATTTCCCAGCTGCAGCTTAACT
This sequence comes from Aquarana catesbeiana, assembly GCF_042186555.1. Taxonomy (NCBI): domain Eukaryota; kingdom Metazoa; phylum Chordata; class Amphibia; order Anura; family Ranidae; genus Aquarana; species Aquarana catesbeiana. The sequence continues at coordinate 43,184,405 of NC_133333.1, read as the reverse complement.
AGGCTGATTGGCATGTCGTAGACAAATCCCTTTTTTATTTTTTTTTTGGTTTTAAGTTACTTTCCTGGTGCCTTCATGGTAGCACATGCATGGATTGTGCGTATGCTGACATGGATAGTGACCAGGAAAGTAACATATTTGAGTCGTAAGTATTCAATTTTCTTTTTGAGCAGTGGTTTTTAGCCTCAGTCCTTAAGTACCCCCCCCGACAGGACATGTTTAGGAAATTTTATCTTATCCCGGGGCATGATGGGACTATGCCCTCATAGTGACATGGTGACATCACACAGTGACCACGCCCCATGCCTATATAAGTCGCTGCACACCTCGCAGACGGCATTACAGCGGGAGAGAGCGTTGTGTCAACATCGGAAGAAGAGAAGAGGGGAGAAGAAGAAGACCGGGCCCCTGCTAGCAAAAGAGCTGGAAGAAGATAGCGGGGGAGGCCGGCAGAAGATACCGGAGAAGAACCGGACAGCGGCAGAAGATCCGGACAGCGGCAGATGACCGGGCCCCCGCTAGCAAAAGAGCTGGAAGAAGATAGCGGGGAGGCCGGCAGAAGATACCGGACACCGGGAGAAGAGGCCGGACAGCGCGGAGAAGAACCGGACACTGGGAGAAAATGCGGAGAGCGCGGAAGAAGACCCCCAAAGTCGGAAGAAGACCCCCGGAGCTGCCTAATAAATTACTTTAAAAACCTGTGTAGTGTGTTTTTTCCTTGACACTTTTCTCCCCCAGGTGAATGGGTAGGGGTACTTTGTACCCCATAATAATTCACGTAGGGTGGGGGGCCGGGATCTGGGGGCCCCTTATTAAAGGGGGCACCCGGATTCTGATAAGCCCCCCGCCCACAGACCCCGACAATCAACGGCCAGGGTTGTCGGGAAGAGGCCCTTGTCCTCATCAACATGGGGACAAGGTGCTTTGGGGTGGGGGGGCCGCAGCGCACCCCCTTCCCCAAAGTACCCATCCCCCATGTTGAGGGCATGCGGCCTGGTACGGTTCAGGAAGGGGGGGCGCTCGCTCGTCTCCACCCCCTTTCCTGACCGGCCAGGCTGTGTGCTCGTATAAGGGTCTGGTATGGATTTTGGGGGACCCCCATGACGTTTTTTCGGCGTAGGGGTTCCCCTTACAATCTATACCAGACCGAAGGGCCTGGCATGCACCCGGAGGGGGAACCAATGCCGGTTTTTCTCGCGCTGCTTTAATAGGAAGATGTGTTTTTCCTATTGCAGCGAGCGCGAGATGTACCTCGCCGAGAACCAGCGCGATCCCATTGCGCTGGAAACATTCTTGCGTGTAGGTACTCCTGTGTGTGCGCCTGTTCACACGCTGAATTAAGGATCTATCCAGCGCACCAATTAAGGTCTGAACCAGCGCAGTGCATTCATCTTAGTAAATGACCCCCTGTGTGTGTGTGTGTGTGTGTATATATATATATATATATATATATATATATATATATATATATATATATATATATATATATAGTGCCTTGAAAAAGTATTTATACCCCTTGAAATTTTCCACATTTTGTCATGTTACAACCAAAAATGTAAATGTATTTTATTGGGATTTTATGTGATAGACCAACACAAAGTGGCACATAATTGTGAAGTGGGAGAAAAATGATAAATGATTTTCAAACTTTTTTACAAATAAATATATTGGTATGTCTACTCTGAACTGGGAAGCTTCCACCCGGTCGTTTATGTACATTGGCCAGGAGGGAGATAGATAAAGAACAACACAAGTGTTATTCCAGCTGTGCTGAAAAATAGGGTACCATAGTATCAACTAATGTCTCATTTACTACAAAGTGCTATGCCTTACATCCCGATATAGATTTGGTCAAAAGAGACACCATGGCCTCCTTATTAGCATCCATACAAAAAATGTGAAAAAGCAAATCAAAAAAGAAAAAAAGAAAAGGGGAGACCAGCACAAGATTAACCATGGGGGACTTCCATGCTCACACTATGACAATTTTAGCTGCTAGTAAAATAAAGAAAATTAGGGTTCGGAGATGTCTGGGGATCTCGCCCAAGAGGTCAGTAAGTAGAGCTGTCTTGGCTTTCTTGGGTATTTTCAACCCCGTGACCAAGTAGATAAGATTGAATATTCTGATCCAAAAACGCTGGACCTTCGGACAGGACCACCAGACATGAGACATATTGCCCTCCCGCCCGCATCTTGAAAACAGAGGGGTGAAGATCCAGGGTAGATTTTTGCCAACCTCACCAGAACAAGATACCAATGGGACAACACTTTTCTTCTTCTTTTCTTCTCTTCTTCTCTTCTTCTTCATTTTCTTCTCCGGGCCGCTCCGCAATCCATGCTGGCATGGAGGGAGGCTCCCGCTGTGTGACGGCGCTCCTCGTCTGACAGTTCTTAAATAACGGGGGGGGGCGGGGCCACCCGGTGACCCCGCCCCCCTCTGACGCACGGTGACTTGACGGGACTTCCCTGTGGCATTCCCCGTTATTTAAGAACTGTCAGACGAGGAGCGCCGTCACACAGCGGGAGCCTCCCTCCATGCCAGCATGGATTGCGGAGCGGCCCGGAGAAGAAAATGAAGAAGAAGAGAAGAAGAGAAGAAAATAAGAAAAGAAGAAAAGAAGAAGAGAAGAAGAGAAGAGCGGGAGCCTCCCCCCCATGCCATGGGTGCGGAGCGGCCCGAGGAGAAGAAGACAGAAGACGCCGCGGAGGAGATGCTGGACGAGAACGCCGGAGGAAGAACCAGAAGAACCAGAAGAGCCAGAAGATGAAGCAAGATAGAAGAAAGAAGAAGCATTTAAATAAAGGAATTGTCAAAAACTGTCTCTTGTCATTTTTAACATTTTTGACACTTTTTTCGTGAAATGGTAGGGGTACTTATGTACCCCCTTACCATTTCACACAGGGGGGGGGCCGGGATCTGGGGGTCACCTTGTTAAAGGGGGCTTCCAGATTCCGATAAGCCCCCCGCCCGCAGACCCCCACAACCACCGGCCAGGGTTGTGGGGATGAGGCCCTTGTCCTCATCAACATGGGGACAAGGTGTTTTGGGGGGCTACCCCAAAGCACCCTCCCAATGTTGAGGGCATGTGGCCTGGTACGGTTCAGGAGGGAGGGGGGGCCGCACTCTCGTCCCCCCCTCTTTTCCTGCGGCCTGCCAGGTTGCGTGCTCGGATAAGGGTCTGGTATGGATTTTTGGGGGGACCCCACGCCGTTTTTTTTTTTTTTTTGGCGCGGGGTTCCCCTTAAAATCCATACCAGACCTGAAGGGTCTGGTATGGAATTTAGGGGGAACCCCACGTCATTTTTTTTTTTTAATTTTGGCCGGGGTTCCCCTTAATATCCATACCAGACCTGAAGGGCCTGGTATGGAATTTAGGGGGACCCCCACGTCATTTTTTTTTTTTAATTTTGGTTCGGGGTTCCCCTTTGGGGAATTCCCATGCCGTTTTTATCAATGAACTTCTATGTGTATTGTCGGCAATGCAATAGCCGCGGGTAGTTTTAAATGAGTTTTTTCCTTCAAAATGTCATTTTGCTGCCAGACTGTTCTAAACACAGGAAACATGCGCCCCTTTACAGGCACACTATAGACACCCCCCAGGTACGAAATTTAAAGGGATATTACACTTTTATTGTTTGACTTTAAGCATTATTAAAATCACTGCTCCTGAAAAAACGGCCGTTTTTAAAACTTTTTTTTGCATTGATCCATGTCCCCTGGGGCAGGACCCAGGTCCCCAAACACTTTTTATGACAATAACTTGCATATAAGCCTTGAAAATTAGCACTTTTGATTATTCATGTTCGTGTCCCATAGACTTTAACGGTGTTCGCATGTTCGAACGAACTTTTTTCCTGTTCGCATGTTCTGGTGCGAACCGAACAGGGGAGTGTTCGGCTCATCCCTAGTGTTGAGTATTCCCCTGTGCACCATGGTCGACCACTCCTCCTCCTCTACATCTTTGCCTAAGTCCAATTCCCAGGCCTTCTGATAAGAAAGTTTATTATTTTGGCTTACAAATAGAAGATATAGCTCTGACATCCATCCTTGCATCCCGGAACCATGCAGACATTTATTCTCTGTATGGTCCTAGTGGATATATCCTTCTGGCCCCTATTTAGCGTTTTCAGATAATGAGTAATTTGGCATAAGTGGAAAGCCTCTGTGGTCTATAAAGTGTGCTATCTGATAAAGTCCTTGATCCACCAGGTAAACTGTTGGGGTTGCTGACCTGGGGGAAAATGTGGATAATTAAAAAGAGGAGCCACAGGTCTATGAGGTGAACTCAAGGGGTATAATTTACATGCTGTGTCCCAGAGACTTAAGGAATGTGACAGGGAGGGGCTTAAGACAGCCTGATGTTCCCTGGGAGAGAGCCAAAACAAGAGATTGGTTTGCTAGCCTGTGCCTCCAAGCGTACCCAGTCAGGTTTATAGTGCTCAGAAAAGATTTGGCATAGCTGTAATAGTTGAGTTGCTCTATAATAGCATAAGAAATGGGGGACACCCAGATCGCTGAGCCACTTTGAAAAATACAAAGTGGAGAGAGCTACCCTACAGCCACCATTGCTTCAAATAAATTTAAAGATCAATGACTATTACCTATTTCCTAACCTTAAAGAGACACTGAAAGGACAAACATTTTCGATGGATTCGGAGGTCGAAGCAGCAACAAAGCAGTGTTTTGCAGAGCAAGCAAAATATTTTTTTTTGGGAAGGGTTAAAGAAATTGGAGAGACAATGTGCTAAGTGTATTGAACTTAGGAGAATATGTAGAATAGCAGGCAAGTTTTGTTGCACTTGCTCCTTTCATTCTGGTTCAGACCAAGAACTTTTCAACCCCCCATCATATTTTCTCCTGTTGTCCCATGCCAGCACCACTGTACTTCGCCTCTCGTCCATTTCCAATGTCCCCTGCAGTTTTCTAGTCTTCCAACTTAACAGTGCCCCTTTACCGCTCCAATGCTTACCCATACCGTTCCTCTCATCCACTGTCAGTGTTCTCCCCACAAGCTGCCTCCTTTCTCTGGCACCATACTGTACTGCTGCTCCCTTCTTCCTCTAGCTGTTCCCTTCTGTGTCTCTAGTAGGTTGAGGTTCAGATTCACCACAACCTTGGGTTCAAGGAAAATTCCCTCATTTGAACCTCAATGCACTGTTTAATTGGGCAACTGTGCGGTAAATAAGGTTTAATGTTGATAAATGTAAAATTATGCACTTGGGGGCTAAAACATGCACACATCATACATACTATAAGATGAAACAATCAGCGCCACAAGTAAAAAATATTGTGATGTTTAAATAAGATAACCTAATAATAAACGTGCACAGCTGCTAAACATTCCAAGTGGTACACCACACTAATTTCAAAATGGATACTAAATAAATAAATGTAGCGCTATATGTAAAATTATAAATATAAAGTGCAAATCTCTAAAATAAATAAATCCTACATATAAATGAATAGTCCATAAAATGAAAAAATGAAGAAATAAAACAAGAAAAACTCTTCTTGTGATCAGTTTATCCACACAATTCCACCACAGTGACTGTTCATCCTCAAAAGGAGTGCACACCACCACCAGTAAAAATGTGCGCTCACCTCCCAGATGAGTCAAAACTCATATGCGGATCTCCCCACAAGCTCTTTGCTCTCACTTCCTCTTCCCAATCAATGGTGGGTAATCCAGATGGCTCTTTTCTTAATGGTAACTCAGCTCATTAATATCCAAAGAAACGGATCATCTCCCAGCTTGGCTCAAGATTCCATGAGTTCAGGACATGTAAATAATAAGTATACAGACCATAGTGTTCTCCATATACAAATGTATTCAAAGCTCCCAAACAGACAAGTTGCACTTACAAGATAAAAACTTTTAAAATCACATAAAAACCTCCAGAGTAGCACCGCGGTGTGATTTTAAACATTTTTATCTTGTAAGTGAAACTCCTTTACTTCTTTGAGCAACAGACGTTTTGCTTCAGGCGACAGAATGCTCAGATGTGAACAGGGGCCATTGAAATGAATGGGATTTGTTGGGCATTTTTAGAGCCGTGTGCTGTATACACACGGTCGGAATTTCCGCCAAAAAAAGTGTGATGGGAGCTTTTAGTCGGATATTCTGACAGTGTGTATGCTCCATCCAACTTTTTCTGTCTGCATTTACGCCAGCAAAAGATTGAGAGCTGGTTCTCTATTTTTCCGACGGAAAAAGTTCTTGACGGAAATTCCATTCATCTGTATGCAATTCCGACGCGCAAAAAACAAAAAACAATTAGACGCATGCTCGGAAGCATTGAACTTCATTTTCTCGGCTCGTCGTGGTGTTGTACGTCACCACGTTCTTGACGGTCGAAAGTTCAGAGAACTTTCGTGTGACCGTGTGTATGCAAGCCAAGCTTGAGCGGAATTCCGTTGGAAAAACCATCCAAGATTTTTCCGACGGAAATTCCGCTCGTGTGTATGGGGCATTGGAGCAGAAAAACACCCAAAAACGACTAGGTGTGAACAGAGCCTAAAGGACAAGTGGAGGTTGGGGCAACAGGATTTTCTCAGTACCTTCACAAGACATTACAAGCAACTTGTTTTAAAACCAGTAAGATTTTATTTGACATGTGTAAAATAAAATCGTATTGGTTTTAAAACAAGTTGCTTGTGATATCTTTTTGTTGTTGGTTGTGGTTGTTGCCCCAACCTCCACTTATACTTGACATGTGAAGAACAGATAACCTCCAGTTTTTCCCCAAACTATTAGACCATAACCTCCAAACCCCCAAATTACCTGAAAAATGACGTGACAAGGTTTTGGAGTAAAATGGCCTTAAGGACTTTTATTTAACAAATAACATAACTTAGATGAATAACATTTAAAATAACCATCAACCAAACTTCTCTATACCTTGGTGGTCTTTCAGGGCAACGACACACAACTTGGTCACTGCAACAAACTTTTTAAAAACTTAGGCCTCCAGTCACAAGACACAGACTCAGAGACGATACTCGACATCCGTAGTGACCTACATTTTACCCCTTCCTGGTTAAACCTCTCATTAACTGGAAGGTACCCGAGAACCCCATACCACAGATGGGTCCCAACCATGTTATATTCCAGCCTTCTTCTCTTCCTCCAAAGACCCACCACTGCCAGGCTGTCATGACAGCCTCACTGTAATACTGACCAAACATCGGGAGGGTGGGTGGGAAGCTTCTCTCCTCTTTGCTCACGCTACTTCCTCCTCCCCACAAAACTTCCCCAAGATCCCTCCCAGCCCTTAACCACCCCATTTTCTTTTCTCCCGGTTTCCTATACTACCCCTTCCTGTCCTAGCTGTCCACCTATGTCATGCCGTCCCTCCGCCCATTCCTTTCTCTTCTTTTACTCCGGGACTCCCTTGACATGTGAAGGACAGATAACCTCCAGTTTTCCCCCAAACTATTAGACCATAATCTCCAAACCCCCCAATTACCCGAAAAATGACATGACAAGGTTTTGGAGTAAAATGGCCTTACGGCCTTTTATTTAACAAATAACGTAACTTAAATAAATAACTTTTAAAATAAGCATCAACCAAACTTCTCTATACCTTGGAGGACTTTGAGGGCAACGACACACAACTTGGTCACTGCGACAAACTTCTTTAAAATGTAGGCCTCCAGTCGCAAGACACCGACTCGGAGACAATACTCGACACCCGCAGTGACCTACATTTTACCCCTTCCTTGTTATACCCCTTGTTAACCGGAAGGTAACCGAGAACCCCATACCACAGATAGGTCCCAACCATGTTATATTCCAGCCTTCATCTCTTCCTCCAAAGACCTCCAAAGACCCACCACTGCCACAGCACGTAAGGGGTAAAACTTTATCCTTGCGTGCCCCTCAACACCCTCAATGCTCTCTGGATTTCTTCCTGCAACCCCAGGGCCCACAGATCGATTCCTAGAGCATTAAGGTGCACCCCATCACTCCGAAAGATACCGTCAGGTATCTACTTCCAACTCCCTATGCTGTACAGCCAAGCCAGCCCCCATTCTGAATCACAAATCTTCCCACCTCTTTATTTACTTTTACACGGGTCTTGTCAACCTTTTTAACCGACCAAGCCCACCTCCAAGACATCCTTCCCACCATGTCAGACCACACTATAATTATCCCAGGGAAAGCCATGTGGAGACGCAGAAAATCAAATTTCACATCACGTATCAGTTTGCGCGTAGACCTCTCTCCATATAATATCCCCCCATGTGCAGCACCAAAATATCCAGTGCCCTATCAACATGGGAGAACCTGTGACTTCTGAAATCACCCTGCTCCACAGCATACCCGGCACCCCAATCCACCGGACCTGAGCTTCCTGTCTGGGGATACCCAGCTGCCTACCGTTGGGCCATACATCTGCTCGTCTGGCCCCCCAGAACATGTAAGAATGACCCAGAATCCACACTAGACCAACCTCTTCACCTGCAAACAAGGAAATAACAACACATAACAGTAAGATCCCCCCACTCTACATACATAAACAGGTAACATAAACAAAAACCCATGCGGGACCTTACTAACGCAGTAAATGCGAGCAATTGTAGAGCTTAAACCTGTCAGAATCCCACCAGCCAATGCGCTTGACTGCTTCGTCGTTCAGGCCCACCCGGGCAGCCTCTGTGGCCACCCCTATGTGGAAGGAGTGGGAGGCGTAACCCGCCGCCATTAAATGCCTGCGGAATACGGCGATGAACTGAAACCTAGACAGGCCTGACCCATCCCTATGCATCAGAAACTAACGCTCCAACCCTGGTTGTGAGGCCAGGAAGAATTCCACTGCCCTTACTGGACATATAGTTGAATCCAGAAAGCGAAACACACCGATTCGCATGCTCTTACCGCCCTGGTCGGTTTTGGACCATTGCAACCATAGGCTGACCGAGTCCCATGAACAATCTACTTCCTGTACCAGCAGTCCCCTTGTACCCATTTGGAAGAGCTCACTGACCCTCAATGCCCCAAAGAAGGCAAGTGCAAAGGCTGCTTGGAATAAGGAGCATTTGTAGTCCGGGCTACAAATGGAACTCAAGTGCATAAATAAATCATGCAACATGGAAAATAAAACCGGGCACCACCCATCCCTGCTCTTATGAGCTCTCCTGTACCCTTTAACTGCCTGTTTTACCCAAAATTCCTTCGTATGTAACCAGTAACTTAAAAATGAAGGCCAAACCTGCCAACTTACGATCGATGGTGTATGCTGAGATACCCTTCTGCAGTCCCATATTAAGGAAATAAAGGACTGTATGGTTCACATCTTGACCATGGGGGGTGATAACCAGCCAGTGCAAAAATGCTAGCTATTCCAGCCGTACCTTAGAATAGGCAGTCCAAGTAGCCATTCTCACTGAGCGTTGAATCCACTGTGCTGCGTTTCCAAAGCAATGTTTCACATCCAGTTGGGACAGGCGAACCCGTGTTGCTCCGCGTCTGGTGCCAACTTCCGGAACCTGTCCCACTGAAATCGAGACATAGCATCAGCCATAGTGTTTTCAACCCCTGGATAATGTACACCATAAATGAAAGCATTCAAGTGCAAACAGCGCAGGACCAAATGACGCAGCAACCAAACCACCGGCTTTGAAGCCGCTGAAACACGGTTAACCACCTGGACAACACTAAGGTTGTCACAATTGAAGCGCACCTTCAAGTTACGGAAGGAGTCACCCCATAGTTACATTGCCACCACAATCGGGAAAAGCTCGAGGAGCACCAGGTTCTTCAATAAACCAGCCTCCCCCCACACTGGAGGCAAAGGTTCTGCACTCCATTTTTCCTGAAAGAAAGCCCCATAGCCTGTCAAGCCTGCTGCGTCTGTGAACAGCTCCAAATCGAAATTGCTGATGGGCCCAGACATCCATAAAGCACGCACATTGAACGACTCCAGGAAGTCATGCCACTCCAGCAAATCCTCTCTGTGTTCCCTAGTCAGACTCACAAAATGAGTCGGTGCTTTAACCCCGGCCGTCACCGCGGACAGCCAGTGGCAAAAAACCCTTCCCTTTGGAATTATACGGCAAGCAAAGTTTAACTTACCTAACAATGACTGTAAATGGCGCAAATGAATTGTGCACTTCCCAATGATCCCTTGCACCTCTGACTTAAGAGCCTCGAGCTTGTCCATAGGCAAACAGCATTCCATCCATATTGAATCCGCAACAATGCCCAAAAAAACAATGGCTGACATGGGGCCCTCCGTTTTTTCAGGAGCCAACGGGACCCCAAAATGATTGGCTATATATTGCAACATCCCCAACAGAACGGAGCAGATGTTTGAAGCCGGTGGGTCCACACATAAGAAGTCATCCAGAAAATCAGAGTTGAGCCCCAAGACATCCCAGACCACCCATTCCAGAAAGGAGCTGAAGGTTTCAAACAAAGCACAGGAGATCAAGCAGCCCATAGGGAGGCAACGATCAACATAGTATGCTCCATTCCAAGTACAGCCCAGCAGGCGAAAGCTGTCTGGATGAATCGGCAGCAGCCGGAGGGCCAATACGGTATGCGCCTTCACCATAAGCACGCCACACCCATAACGGTGAACCCATGATACCGCTGTATCAAAAGAAGTGTATGTCACAGTACACTCCCCTGGCGCAATAGCATCATTGACCGAACCTCCCTTCGAAAAGGAAAGGTGATGAATCAACCTAAACTTGTGTGGCTCTTTCTTAGGAACTAGACCCAAAGGAGAGACCACCAAGTCCTGCAGCGGAACAGTAGGAAAGGGGTCGGACATACGACCAGGGCTTTTTTTCTGCCGGAACTCGGCGGAACGCAGTTCCGGCACCTCTGACAGGCAGCCCTCTCTGCTCTGACCTGTCATGTATCTCACACTAGCGCTGCGCACACAGGGCTGCTGCCTTTTGAGATCTTTGGCAACATACAGCTGCCTGTGTTGATTCAAGTGGCACCTTCTGTCCCCGCCTCTTCACACACTGTAGCACGGAGCAGAAAAAGCCCTGAAACTCCGCCCCAGCTACAGTTCTCCATCGTCTGAGGAACACATGGAATGGAGCACTGGATCATCAGTGGAAGAGGTGAGGGAGTTCTGAATGAAAAACAAGGAGGGGGGAGACCCCTCCAGAGACTAAGTTTACAGTGAGAGGATTACTATGAAAGAAGGGAAGGGGGGCTGATTGTGCAGTGAGGAGGAGGGGGGGTGGAAATTGGTCCAGAGAGGAGAAATGGGAAGGGAGCTTTGTACAGAGGTAAGAGCTGCAGAGGGCAGAAGGCAGGTTGTGTACAATGAGAGCTGTGGAGGGTGGGGGAGGTTGTGTAGAGGTGAGAGCTGTAGGGAAAGCTGGGGGTGCAGAGGTGGGAGGTGAGAGCTGTGGATTGGGGTGAGCCCTTTCACATGTGCGGACCGTTCAGATCCGCCTGTCAGTTTTTTAGGCGGATCTGAATGGTCGCTCCATACAGCTCTATGAAGCGACGGATGTCAGCGGTGACATGTCCACTGACATCCAATCCGCAAATTCCAGACGGATGCAAACCCTATTTTCCATCCGTCTGGCGGATCGGATCGGATGAAAACGGACAGGCGGTCCGTAATCATCCGATCCCCCCATAGAGGAGAGCGGACTCTCTGACAGGTCCGTCCCTGTAGAGTGTGCAGAGACGGACTTGTCATCCACCAGCTCAGTGGGGATCAATGGAGCGATCCCTGCTGAGCAAGCGGAGTTTTAAAAACGAACAGCCCCGTGTAAAAGGGGCCTTGGATGGGGGTCCAGAAGGGGAGCAGAGATAATATGGATGGAGGTGCAGAGGTGAGTTGTGGACTGGGGGTGTAAGCTATAGTTAGAGGGGTGCAGAGGTGAGATGTTGATAGCGGTACAGAGTGGAGCTGTGGACAGGAAAAAAAGGGGTGAGCTGTGGATGAGGGTTGCAGAGGTTAGGTGTGGATGGGGCACACAGAGGTAAGCAAAGAGATAAGCAGAAGTAAAGATTTGTCCCTTTCACACTGGGGCGGTGCGGGCATTAGTGGTAAAGTGCTAAAACTAGCAGTGATTTACCGCTTTTATAGCAGCGCTTTGGTCGCCACTAGCGGGGAGCTTTTAACCCCCAAGAAGGGGTTAAAAGCATCCACTTATCGCTGCTTTCAAAACGCTTTTAAGGCGCTTTGAAAGCGCCCCACCACCGCCCCAAAGATGCTGCTAGCAGGACTTTTTTCTTCCTGTTCTGCAAGCGCACTGCTCCAGTGTGAGAGTACTCTGGCTTTCACACTGGGGCTGCAGAAGAGGTAGTTTACAGATGCTATTTTTAGTGCAAAAATGCCTGTAAAGCGCCTCAGTGTCAAAGGTGTTTAAAGCATACAGAGTTAGTGATCAAGAGTACGTAATGTATGGCACAGCGTGCAGGTTCCAGTGGTGTGAATTTTGTAACACCTTGTACATTACATACTCAGAACGGGTATACTCTGTGAGCTGTGCTGTATGTTACATATTAAAGGCCTCTGGATGGTACTCCTGAATGCTGTACAATGAGTTTTGCATTATATACCCCTGAGCCCTGCACTCTGTATGCTGGACTGCATATTACATAGCTTTACCACTGTTCTCTGTGTGCTGGGCTCTATGTTACATATTCCTGACCCCTGCACTCTGTACACAGGGCTTTATGCTCCATATTTCTGAGAACAAAGAACGCTTCGCATTGAATATCAGTACTATCCTGTTTGCTGTTTTTTTTTTTCTGCACCCTGTGTGATATGCACTGCTCACAATTGCACAATACACACTCCTGAGCCCTATGTGTTATAAAGTCCTGAGTCCTGTACTTTGTGTGTTACACATTCCTGAACCATTTGTGATACACAGTTCTAAGGCCTCACTTATTACAGTTATTTGATGCCACTGTACTTCTCTCCTCCAAGGAAGGTGTGTCTGGGGGTGGAGTTTTGGCGTGGTTTGGGGTGGGGTTTGGGCGTGGTTGTGGGCGGGGATTTGGGCTGGAAGGGTGAGTTCCTGCACCTATTGTCTGAGAAAAAAAGCCCTGCATACGACCCAATTGTACATCCTTTAGTAGTTTCTCCGAAACCACTGAAGCCTGCAGCAAGGCGGAACACAAGTTCCTCACTATGGGTGGGACAGCTGACAGTAAAGATGGGATTTTTAAACCGCTAGAAAAACCCGACTCTAACAACCTTGCTGCGTGCTGGTCGGGGTACCTACTGAGGAAAGGAGCAATCCTTTCCACTCCCACTTGCATTTTCTCTCTTACCCGCAGACTCTCCGGCAAGGCCCTTCCCTCTTTTGAAGCACTTTGACAGCGCATGGGATCCCCTGCACCCGGAACAGGCATGCTTGAAGCGACAGTTTGCACCAAACTTACATGTTCCTTCATTAAATTGCCAGCAGAAGCCCCATCTTTTGTCAGTCTGTTGTCCTGAGGCCGAGGTACCTCTGACCCCTCCCTGAAAAAACTGGTTGGGAGCCCGTGCCAATGTCATAAGCTTCATCCACAAGCTGATGTCCTTGTGGTCCCAGAGCAGAGACGATCGTTGGCCATCCGTTGTCTAAACTGTTCATCGTAAAGTAGCCATGCTACAACGTCCAGTGAGCCTCACTAATGGCTTCCAGGTGAACAAACAAAGCCGAACAATGCTCAGGGGTCCTCTCTCCTATAACACTCGCCAGGATGGCTATAGCCTGTAGCCAATTAGCGAAAGTACAAGGAATTAGCCGATATCAGCGTTTTTCCTCATCCTTCTTCTTGCTCTCCTCCGGCTTCAATCTATCCAGATTGAACTTTTCAAGTGGCAGTAATATGAAAAGCTCCACATACGCCCCTTTCCAAATTTTTCTTTAATATCCGCCTTTAGATGAGCGCCCAAGGGGCCCTCAAAACAGACGTAGACTGCGCATTTTGCAGTTTCCGCCAGCCTAACCGAATCTGCTTTTTTGTCCCCTGATTTTTCTTGGCTATCCGATGCCGCAGCACTAGCCTGTACCTCGGGCAAAGAAACCCCCCTTGAACCACCCCAGAAGATGTCACAGGCAAACCGCAAGAAACCCTAGGTGCGCTGGCTGGTAATTGGGGGGCCATAGCAGTCCGCTCCCTTCCTTGCTGAGGAGCGCATGCCGTCGCAGGCGACGTTCTGGTCCCATCGCCCGACTCAAACCGCCTGACCAAGTCACACAAGCCCGTCAGTAAGTCCTAAAGGTCCACCCCGGACCCACCTGTCTTGTTTTCCCTGTCCGCTGCCTGGTGTGTGGGGGTCCCGCCTCCTCCCACCACTGCTAACCTACCCATCACAGGGCCCCTCCGCTACCCTGACCCAGCAAATCCTGTTAAAAAGAACATATAGATAAGGAAGAAACACACTCACCGGGCTGCCCAGGACTGGGCCCACCAGCTGCTGTGCTGGAATCCCTCGGTGCCAGATGTCCTCGTCCACCTCCGACCCGGACAGTTCTCCTACTGACCTGTCACCACTCCCCGCTGGCGAACGATCAACGACTGCACCCCAGGAGGTCCTGACCTGGTTGCTGAGGGTCCGTTTGCTGCTCCCTTCTGCTTCTCCGTCCTGGAACACCAGACCTGCTTGCTGCCCATATGGGTGGACTCCTGATCCGCCCCCTGGCCTGGGCATCCGCTGCGTGACCTCTGCCATCATTCACCTCTGACACAGTGCTCCTCAGGTTCTGCCCTCCGTTCACCGCAGGACCACCAGCCGCACCAGAAGCCTGGCCGGCATCCTGATCAACAGCTCTCCCTTGCTGAGCTCCATCCTCGGCACGGATTCCTCCTGGCTTCACCTCTTACTGCAGCCAGGGTATACTGGTTTGAGGGGGTTGGAGGGTCCCTGTCGGGCCTGCGGGGATGACGCAGAGCTCCGGGGGAGGGGTCCAGACTAAAGCGCTCCAGCGGCTGAGACCGCCAAGCTCGTGGGATCACCAACCCCCCCGTGACTGGTGCTGCTTCCCTCTCTCCCATGATCAATGCTACCTGGGCTTTGAGCCAGTCAGCTCCTCGGGGGGCCACCGCCGCTTGCAACCGCGTGATGAGCTGGTCTATGTCGGCCACGTGCGGAGATCTGTAACTTACTTAAACATGGGTTACTATCTGTCAAGTTAAATCGTTCAGGAGAGGATGTAAAAACGTCCCGTGTACATTAAGCCTTACCAACCATAAACTTTTCTCCCTCATGGTGCTCTATAACGTTAATAAAAACATCTACATGCTAGTAAAAATACCCACATCAATAGTATTTAAAGCGGAGTTCCACCCAAAAGGCATTGTACTCCCCTCCTCCGGTGCCACATTTGGCGCCTTTCAGGGGGGGGGAGGGGGGACAGCATACCTGTCTTTCACAGGTATGTTTTCCCCACTTTCGGAAGCCTTAGCTGCGGGTTTTGACTTCACGGCTGGGGCGCCCTCCTCCTCCCCCTGTGGCCGGGCCAGTAGGAGAGAGGAGCGGAGCCTCGCACATGCACAGTAGGGTTCCAGGCGTGAAGCCGAAAGGCTACACTGCCGGGTTCCCTTACTCGCAATGGAAACATCAGCTGCGGTGCTGACATCACTGGACTCAAGGACAGGTAAGTGTCCAATTATTAAAAGTTAGCAGCTGCAATATGTGTAGCTGCTGGCTTTTAATTTTCGCAACGGTGGGCAGATCTCCGCTTGCTTCCTCTTTTGTATACATATATGTATACATAATACACCTATCAAATTCTCACTGCTACCCTTAGTATGTATTGGATCGTGATAGAATGGCTTTTTAAACATGTAATTTTCATATTATGATGACCTTTTACATACATATAATTGATTTTTTTTTATTTATGAGTTATACAGCTGCTATTATTTATGCATTGTCAGCTATATATTATTGATTGTTTTTACAATGCTGTTTTTTTTTGGTCACATCAGTCGACTATTTTGAGGGGTGTAAATCAACTTTGCAGTTCATTTAATTATCTGTCCCTCTCTCATTTGTCTGATCATTGTGACACTTTGCCATATCAAAAAAAGAAGAATGCTTAAAACCATGCATTTATCCAATCTAAAGGGATTACTTAGTCTTGCCTAGGGTCATATATATCCGGTTAACCATGTTAAATTCTTATCTGTCTATCCCTGCCCTCCCCCCTCTCCCCTCCCACCCACTCCCCCCCCTCCCCAATCCCTCCCTTACCCCCTCTACAGGGTGTAAAGTTCGTTCAACTCTCCTTCTTAGACTAAAGATTTGATTTCTTTGGCATAGCTCCATGTTTTTTTTAATTTTTTCCAGCGGTCCCAGCTGCCCAGATTCTTACTTCTTATGTCTTCTACTCTGTACCCCAGTATCTCCAAATTACAGCTCTCCTCTATTGCGTCAAACCACTCCCATATCTCAGGGCTCTCCCTCCTCTGCCAGTTCCTTGGAATCGTTCTTTTTGCCACATTCAAAAGTTGCGGGACAAGAGTCTGCTTACTGTTGTTTAGATCCCCCATCCCCCCAAGGAACAGGACCTCCCATGGGTCGTCAGCCACCTCTATTCCCGTGATTTCCTTTGTGAGGGCTAGTATTTTATGCCAGAAATTTTTAATTATAGGGCAGCTCCACCACATGTGTCCCATTGTTCCAATTTCTTGGCATCCTCTCCAACAGGTGGCTGGCCCTTTCTGATATTTACTTATTATCTCAGGGGTCAGGTAGCTTCTACTGATGCATTTGTAATTCATTTCAGCCATTCGAGTATCTATTTTTGAATTGGCGCTTATTTTAAAAATCCTTTTAATTGTGTCAATATCCTTTTTAGTGCCTAAATCTCTCTCCCATTTGACTATGTATGGCGGCATCTCCAACTTTTCTGAAGCCAACAAGATTTTATAAATCTGCAAGACTGTATTTCTTGGGGCCTCCTTATCACACAGCTTTTCAAAGTCTGTCAGTTGTCTTCCAGACCTGATCGGCTGTGGTAGCCTATTCACGAAATGATTTAATTGGAGATATCGCCATCCATCTAGGCCCCGTGTGTTCCTCCAGTGTAAGTTGCTGGAGTGGCATAATTTTACCTTCGTTCATAATTTCTCTCAATTGTGTTTTTCCCCAAAGTGCTTCTTTTCCTCCTATACTCTCCATACCTGGTGTAAAAAATATATTATCTAATAATGCAATCAGTGGTGAATTATATTTCCCATTTACTTTCTTATACAGTATACCCCATCCCATATTTTAAAGACATTTCTTGTTATTTTATGTGTACTATTTGCAAGTGGTCTGAAGTGTGGGAGATTCTAAATAATAGTGCCTAATTGTGATTTACTTAAATCTTCTTCTAATTTTGCCCATTTTTTCCGTTTTTCCTTCATCGCCCATTCTACTACCCTAGATAAAACTACAGCTTTGTAATGCATCTGTACATCGGGAACTGCCAAACCTCCATCTACTTTCCTTTGTTTTAGCGTCTGGAGAGACACTCTCGGTTTTTTGTTTTTCCAAATAAAGGTCATGATTATTTTTTTTAACATCCTCAGATAATTCTGGGGGAGGGGAACTGGTAGCATCTGGAAGACATACATGATCTTGGGTAATAATACCATTTTAAAGACATTGATACGTCCAATCCAGGAAAGGGCCTTATGGTAGAGTCTATTACATTCTGATCTTACCAGGTCTAATAAGGGCATGTAGTTACTAATAAACGTCTTCTTAATTGAGCTGGTTAGTTTAATACACAGGTATTTTAGTTCCTTACTCCATTTGAAACTAAATTCTTTTTTCAAAATCTCTACCGCTGACTTACTTACATTTATATTTAATATTTCTGATTTATTCATATTTATTTGAAAATTGGATACCTCTCCGTATTTCCTTAATGCCTTTATGAGGTTGGGCATCGTCGTATCCGGATCCATTACATAGAATAACACGTCATCCGCATAAGCTGCGACTTTGTGTTCCTCCTATCCAACCACAACACCTCGAATATGCGGGTCTCTTCGTATTGAAGCCAAGAAGGGTTCCATGGCTAAAACGAAGAGAAGCGGGGACAGGGGGCACCCCTGTCTCGTGCCTCTCTCCATCTCAAATGGTTGAGATAAAATCCCATTAATTTTAATTACGGCAGTTGGGTGATGGTACAGAGTTTTTATCCTCTGAATCATTTTAGGGCCCAGTCCCATAGCCTCCAGAGTCTGGATCATGAACCCCCAGTCTACCCTGTCAAAAGCCTTCTCGGCATCAATTGACAGAAGCAGTCCTGGGGGCCCACTCTCCTTCATTTTTCCCGTCAAGAGAAGGGTCCTAATCCCGTTGTCCCTCCCCTCCCTATTAGGGACAAACCCTGCTTGGTCTGAATTA
The DNA here is from genome assembly GCF_042186555.1 of Aquarana catesbeiana. Classification (NCBI taxonomy): domain Eukaryota; kingdom Metazoa; phylum Chordata; class Amphibia; order Anura; family Ranidae; genus Aquarana; species Aquarana catesbeiana. The sequence goes on along the minus strand of NC_133333.1, from coordinate 43,166,075 downwards.
ACTAACGAGTTCATATATTCCTTCAATCTTTCTGCCAACACTTTTGCGTAGAATTTTGTATCGTTGTTCAGTAGAGAGATTGGGCGATAGCTTGAGCACATTGTTTTATCTTTGCCTTCTTTCAGTATAATTGTAATAGATGCTTTCAATGCATCTCTGCTCATCTCAAAGCTATCACCCAACCCGTTCATGTACCGGCACAACCTAGGTACTAAAACTTCTCTAAATGTTTTATAATAAAGTGTTGTTAGGCCATCTGGGCCTGGGCTTTTCCATTCCGGCTAATGCTTTACTTATTTCTTCTTCGGAGATTGGTCTTTCCAGTAAATCTCTGCCTTCCTCAGGGATCTTGGGGAGCACTGCCCTTTTAATATAATTATTACATCTCACTGTCCTATTTTTTGAGTAGGTGTCTTGCTTGGGGGCAGAGTATATCTCCTTATAGTAGTTCTTGAAGGTTTCTGCCACCTTCTTAGTTGAATACTCTATTTGACCCTCTTTAGTTTGAATTTTTTCTATGAAGTTCCTAGCTTTTTTTTTCCTTTGTACTATTTTTGCAAGCTGTTTGCTAGGTTTATTACCCCATCTATGTCTCTCCCAGGCTATCTTATTCAGTGATACTCTGGACTCCTGTTCCATTGCCGTTTTTAACTCAGATCTTTTAATGACCATCCGATGATATATCTCTTGGGGTAACTGGTCTTTGTATTTTTTGTGGATTTGTTCTAATCCCGTGAGCTCCTCAGTTAATTTTTGGATTTTTTCCTGCCTCTCTTTTTTCTTCCTCGCCCCCATTTCAATCAATACTCCTCTAATATAGGCTTTATGTGCCTCCCATAATGTAGCCCCTGATATATCCCCCATATCGTTTACCTTGAAATAATTCTCTAATTCTTGTCTAATTCTGTTGTACCCCTCGACATCTCTTATCAGCTCCTCATTTAGCCTCCACTGCCCCCTCTCAGCCTGGTCTCTTCCGGACAACATTTCGATGGTCATGGGTGCATGGTCAGAGTAAGTTATATTTCCTATCATGGATCCCTTTACCCTATCAATCCCCTTATGCTCAATTATACCCCAATCAATCCGAGAGTAGGTCCCGTGCACAGGGGAATAGAACGTGTAATCTCTCTTAGTTGGGTGTTGAACTCTCCAAATGTCCACCAGTTGCCAGTTAGAAAGTATTTGCTTTATCTTCTTTAGATGATTACAGTCCTTCCCCTGGGGACGGGCCGTACTGTCCATACTCGGGTTGAGGCAGAAATTAAAATCGCCCATCATAATCAGGTGCCCTCTCATGAACTCCACTATTTTTCCCAAGATGTTTGCCAGGTACTTCGTCGGATTTTTATTGGGGGCATAGATGTTGACTAGCGTAACTTCCTCTTCGTTTAATCTACCTCTAAGGCACAGGTATCTTCCTTCTGGGTCCACTAATCTTTCCTCCAGCACAAACCTTATTTTCTTTGCAAAGCCAATAGCTACTCCCCGTGACCTATTAGAGATAGTATCTCCTTGAAACCAGACCGGGTATTCCCTCGAGAACAGTCTTAATCGCGATTGGAGTGATATATATGTCTCTTGTAGGAACACCACGTCTGGTCCCAATGATTTCAACTCGTTAAAAATATTATATCTTTTCCTGGGTGTATTTAAGCCTTTGACATTATATGTTGTAAATTTTATTGTTGCCATAACTCTTTATTTAATCCTCCTGAAATCTCCCTTTGCCTTAGACCCTGGAGAGTTTTCCCTTTTCCTACAGGATGAGGTTGAACAGGACCCCTTACTCCTACTACCCCTCCCTCCCCCCTACTCCCCCCCACCCTCTCCACCCCCCGTCCCCACCTCTATCCCCCTGCCCCCCCCTCCACCCACCCTTCTCCCCCCAGCCCCCCGCCCCCCCCTCTTCCCCCCCACCCCCCTCCCTGGTTCCTACCGAACCCTTAGACCATTGAGGGTCACAAACATTGTGGCCCACCATTGGTCTCCTCCTCCAAAGGCGGAGTCTAAGGTGCACCGTCCCTACATTTCATATTGCCTTAGTGACCGAACATACTAGGCTCTACTCCACGGATCCTCTCTCTTCCCTAAATTTGATTGACAATGACCTTTAGCTCCCTCTTCCCCCCCACATTCTCCCCCCTCCGAGCCCCCCCCAGCCCACACTCAGTTCAATCCAGCGTTCCATGGACCAGTCCAATGTTGGGGGTACCTGTATCCCCAATTTCTCACAGAACTCATCTAGTTCTCCTGGAAATCTTAAACTTGCAGATCTCCCATCTTTCTTGCCTACTAGGCAGGCTGGGAATCCCCATGTGTACGTAATATCTTGATTCACCATTTGTTCCAGTAGGGGTTTTAGATGTCGCCTTCTCGCCAGTGTGCCTTTGGCTAGATCCGCAAAGACTTGAATTCTTGCCTCTTCGAACTGTAGTGGGGTATGGCCCTTAAGCTTGAACCAGATGTTTTCCTTATCTTCATAAAATCTGAACCTCACAATTATGTCACGGCTTCCTTCGAACCGTCTGGTGTCTAGCCTGCCCAACCGATGCACGCGCTCAATTTTTGGGAAGTCTTCTCCTTCCAGCCCCAGAAGTGGGCTGAAGATAGTTGCCACCATCTTCCTTAGGTCTTCACCCCTATTTTCTGGGACCCCTCTGAGTCTTAAATTTTGTTTACGGTCTCTATTTTCCTGATCTTCCAGCTTGTAGCATATTTTTATCTGATTTTGTTGGGTTATTTTAAGTTGTTCTAGAACACTCCCGCCCTTGCTTGTCAAGCTTGTCTTCAGCCTCTTCCACTCTTACCAGAAGGTTGCCTAAATCAGACCTCAACAAGGTGAACTCCGCCTTAATTGATGTTTCAAGCGCTTTAAGCATCTCTGCTAGTTCACCTTTCGAAGGTAGTTGTGGATCTTGTCTATGTTCATCAATTCTGGATGCTTCCATCGTATTTTCGGCTAATAGCTCCTCCCTAGAGTGATCTGGGGTCATGTCTTCCCTCTCATTGAGTCCCTTCTTCTTTTTATCTGCTATATTTGATTTTTGAGTCTCCTGCTGGGAACTCCCCGGGCTCCCCCCTTTTACCATATATTGCTTGATTGTACTAGCGGGAGTACTCCCAGCCAGATTCTCTTTTGGGGTTTTCGGTGGACCCCCCTTCCCGGCTTTAGATGAACTGCGACTCATACTTCTCTTCCCAATGTCTAGGCCTACTTAGTCTTAATCGGTGTATCCAAAGTTAGCCGTATTAGGCCAAGCTCCAGGCTTCCTCTTTTAGATGACAAATAGTATTAAATTCAGAGTGCAGGTACTGGTGTGGTGATGGTACAAAATTAATTCAATTAATGAGCCTCTACGTAACTGTGCTGAGATCGTACCTATATACAATACTAATATATAGGGAGTCTAGATGCGTTTTCCGCTGGTCTATGTCTGGTGTCCCCTGTGTTAGATAGGAGTTGTAGGGAGAATCCCGTTACGGTGCTATATTTAAGGTTTTCTAATCCAATACCAATCTCTAGGCCTTATATCTGCTATTTACCACCTTCCATACTCCTCCGGTATGTAAATCCTTACAGGGCTTCCTCCCTGGATCGATGTTTACAGAAGAACCAACTTTGCTTACAGCATTCTCTGAGGTTCACCGTATCGCACTTTCCCGCTTCTTAAATACGCCCCTTAGGGAAGAGCAGAAAGAGAGAGTATCGCACAGCAGTTTTATATTTGAACGATTGGGATTGTTATCAATAACCCCGCTTTCCCTCCCTCATGAATGCTGCGGCACTGGTATGCGGGCTTATAGATGGGGTGAATATGTCGCAGAAGTTTGTGTGCTTCACAAAACAAAAACAAAAAAAAAAAAGCAAAACGAAAAAAGCAGTCCGTTGTTCCACCCAGGGATATCAGTTATTCCACTTCAACCTTAACTAGCAGTACTCCTATTATGTTCTATTCATTTGGTACAGTTTATACACATAAAGATTATGCGAAATATTACCAGCGGACCCACTTTCCCTCCATCCGGTTACAGGGATAATAAAGATGATCTCACATAAATTTTCTTACATAATATCCGTCAGCTTACTTTTCCACACTGTTTCTGATACATTCTTACCTTCGGCGTTTGTTAGGCTTTGTATAGCTCTTACCACCACCACACATTAGATATCTGTCACCGCTCCATGTTGTGTATGAGAGGTTGAATTTCCTTGCCACTCTCAGGCTGTAAAGCATCTATCCTCAGACGCTTGCTGCAGTATCTGGCTCAATACTTGGCTCCTTCGCTGACTTTGCCTGCAGGGAGGGGGGCGGGGGGGGAGAGCAGGGACCCCGGAGCGGACCGCGGAGTCTGCCGCCCTGTATGTTTCCTCTATCCTCCGGGAGAGGCACGCGGGCTCTCAGCACGCCGATCCCCTCTCAATGCTCCCGGGGTTCTCCACTCTGTCCGCTTCGTCCCGGCATCCCGCTCTGTGTAGGGGAGAGGAAGTCTGCCAGAGCTTCAGCGGGACGGCACACCTCTTACTCCTCCCTCCCCTCTGATGTCTGACGTCTCACGTAATCCTCCCCCCCACAATGCTGTTTTTAATCAGAGTTGAACCATATAGTTTTATTGTGTATGGCTGTCACTTCTGGCTGTTCCATTATAAATAATAGGCTCCCCGTGCTATTGTTAGCTTGAAAAATGAGCGTGCATGCCTTAACACAGCACGGCGCATGCTCTGAAACGCATTGCAAAGCTTTCTGGGACCTGTGATGTCTGCCCCCTCTGGATTACACGTGCAATGCTGCGCTCCATGCCGCGTTCCACCTTGATCCAGCTCCAGCCGCTCCCTGGCTTTCTTCCACTTACAGCTCCTGTCTCCCCCATGGCGTGGGATACACTGCTGCTCAACGCTTGAAAAACAGATGGACAGACCCCTCAAAGTGTACCCATATTGGTGAGCCTGTATACTGCCTACCTCTTGTGAGTAGCCCATTATGGGGGCCACATTAAACTGTATCTAATGTACTACACTTAGTGGTGTTTTTTTCTTCTCTTTTTTGTCTGTTTACTACAGAGTGTGCTGTGCTCTTGATTTAAGCTGACACAAATATATGGACTTATGCTGATGATACTTTGGACTATTATTTGTGTGTTCGCCTTTCTGCCTATAATCCACTTTATTGTTCTGATAGGGGGTAAGAGACATGCCATTCATAAACCAGTAAGCCTGGGAGATTCACTTAGATGTCATCCATTATGCCTGCCTGACTCAGTGGCGGCCCATCCATTAGGGGCACCCGGGCACCCCCCCCCCTCTATCCACGCCACCCCCTATATATATATAATAGATAGATTCATGCATAGCATAAATCTATCCATGGCCACCGCGGCCACTCCCTATTCATGCGTCTGGCCCCTTTTAGGGCACTGGGCGTATGAATTACAGCGGCCAGGTTTTTTTTTTTGAAGCACCTGATTAATAGTCTTCAAAATAGGGTGGGCTCGGGTCGCAAAGAATGCGCTCTGATGCCACCCAGGTGTGTTACAACAGCGAATGAATGTTTGCTGTTGAAACACTGATCCTCAATCCAGCCAATCAGAAGCAGTGTGAGACCCATTTTCCATTTGGCCGAAAAAGAGTAGACTCCCGATTGGCCGCCGAGGAGGAGTGAGGAAATGGAAGCCGACGCTGCCTTGATGACCCGTGGAGAGCAGGAGAACAGGAGGCTGCTGCCACCGAGCAGCGGAAGCCGCCGGTGATGAGGTAAGTGCTACCAACTGACCGCAACCTGGGGGGGGGGGGTGTTGGCATACTGTTTGCCCCAAAAACTATTCATCAACATTAAACAAGCAGCCAGGCAATGCCCATATTTTTTCCCATGACAGGTTCACTTTAGGCAAAACAAAAAATAAGCAGCACAGGCACCAATCTTTAGGTATAAATTCTGTAATGCACCTGTCCATACAACCATATCATGTCATTATCATACCTCCTAACTTTCTAAAATGGAAATGAGGGACGTCTATTAGCAAAAGTATGCAGGTATAGGACACAACCCCTGTCACGGCTCTTTAAAGGAGAATTGTACAAAAAAATTATTAGTTAAACCTGAAGTGCTTTTTTTACCACTACTATTCCTTTATATTGGCTTTTGGAATTTACAAATGCAGCAATTTAGAAATCAGATGAAAGGTTTAGCACTGGGAAACACCTTTTGATAGATAAATAGTGCATTTTATATACAACTATATAGATCAGACCAAAATGAGGGACAAATGAGGAGGAAAGAGGGACAGAGGGACATTACTCCAAATCAGGGACAGTCCCTCCAAATCTGGGACTGTTGGGAGGTGTGCATTATTAGCTTTTTCTCAGTTGGCAGTTGCTACACTTACCTGACACAATAACACCGGAGCCGAAAGAATGTTGCTCGGTGATCATTTTCTTACTTCACAAACTTAAATAAACTAAACAACAGAGATTTCTATCATGTTGATGGTGGCATCTCCTTGTTCCTGGAAATCCTCTGTGTCACTTTTGATTTGCTAAATTCCTTTATTAAAATCCAGGATACATTATATTTGTAAGCCTCAGATGGTACGTGCTTTTTCTCCTCTGTCTGGATGACTCTCTATGTATGGGGAAATACAAAGCATGGGAAATACAGTAAGGGAAGTAATGCAATATTTCACAATCTGCTGTTATTCTGCACACGGATGGTTACTTCTCAGACTACTTAAAGGGCTCCTTTACACTTGCTTCGACTTCAACAAACATTAAAGCGCCTACCGCTTCAACATGCTTTTTTGATGCTTTTTTGCTTCTGCGATGCTTTGGTGATGCTTTTTTGAAGCTTTAACCACTTCAGCCCCAGAAGATTTGGCTGCTGAATGACCAGACCATTTTTTGCGATTCGGCACTATGTCGCTTTAAATGACAATTGTGCGGTTGCGCGACGCTGCACCTAAACAAAATTACAGTTCTTTTTTTCTCCACAAATAGAGCTTTCTTTTGGTGGTATTTGATCGCCTCTGCGTTTTTTATTTTTTGCGCTATAAACAAAAAAGTGCGTCAATTTTGAAAAAAACACAATATTTAGTACTTTTTGCTATAATAAATATCCCCATTTTTTTTTAAAAAAAAAGCTAATTTTTTTCTCAGTTTAGGCCGATATGTATCCTTCTATATATTTTTGGTAAAAAAAATCACAATAAGCCTATATTGATTGGTTTGCGCAAAAGTTATAGCATCCACAAAAAAGGGGATAGATTTATAGCATTTTTATTATTATTATTTATTTTACTAGTTATGGTGGTGATCTGCAATTTTTATCGGGACTGTGACATTATGGCAGACACATCGGACATTTTTGATACATTTTTGGGACCATTGGCATTTATACAGCGATCAGTGCTATAAAAAAATGCACTGCTTACTGTAAAAATGTCACTGGCAGGGAAGGGGTTAACACTAGGGGGCGATCAAGGGGTTAACTGTGTTCCCTGGCCGTGTTTCTTACTGTAGAGGGAGGGGATTGACCTAGAGGAAGTGACAGATCGAGGTTCCTAGCTATTAGGAACTCACAATCTGTCACTTCTCACAGAACAGAACAGGGATTTGTGTGTTTAAACACACACTTCCCTGTTCTGCCTCTCATGCCCGCGATCGCTCGTGGCCGGTGGTCATCATGACCGTCGCCCATGAGCATCGGCACCCCCGCAGTGCAGCGCGAGCGTGCCTGCTATCCCGATCCCACGAGCCGACGTATAGCTAGGACAGCTCACGGGATCGTGCCGACCTACCACAGTAAAATGATAGCGGCTGGTCGGCAAGCGGTTAAAGAGTTTGTTACCCAAGCATTTTATATTCCTGATATGTGCCTGCTGTACCATGTACGTTTATGAGAACGTATCCTGTTCCCTTTGTATTGCTTCCTTTGTGTGAAATCCCTGGTGTTCCCGCTAGTCCCCTTGCTGTCCTATAAAAATATGGCCACACTAAGCTGAAGAACACACCGTGGTCAATTCTCTAGCTATACTGGAAACCAGTGTCGGCTGGTGGTAAATTTTTTTTGGGGGGGGTGGCAAACAGTGCATTTACAAACCTGAGTGGGCTCCGAGCGCATTCTCAGAGCCCCGTGCCCACCTTATTTTGAAGCCTATTAGAGCCTCTGGTTTTAAAAAAACACCCACCCCACATTGGAATTCATGCGCCCGGAGTCCTGGATGTGGGGTGGCGGCAATGGATAGTGGAGGCTGTGCCCATGCACACTTAATGGACGGGCCGCCCCTTCTGGGAACTCAGTGTGCTTTCCTCCAATGATCAGACATATCCCCCATGTATAGCCATTCACTGGGAAGATCAGTGTACTGTTTCTTCTCCTCCCCCAGCTCTTTTGCAGCTCAGAACGGAGGAAATTTAATCGATTCTAAAAGGGGGGAAAAAGGGTATTTATAATGTGTTTTTTATATCTATACACAAATGTTCCTTTCATTTCAATTTTAAATGAAATGGGTTGTTTTACAAAGTGATTGTTTACAATCACTTTAACCATTTTCTGTCCATCCCACATATATGTGATCGCCTCTTTCAGGTCTGTGGCATCGCGCCGGCGACCAGCTCCCGCTATGATTGGACACTGCGGGAGCCAATCAGCGGATCCAGTGGACCCGATGTCCTCCGGGACCGAACGATTGTTCACGAGAGGCAGAACGGCGGTCTACCTATGTAAACAAGGCAGATCACCATTCTGCTCGCAGGGGAGACAGAGATCCGGTGTTTCTTCTAAGCAGAAACAGTTAGCAAGCACTCCCAGGGAACACGGTTAACCCTTTGATTGCCCCTGATGTTAACCCCTTCCCAGCCAGTGTCATTAGTACAGTGACAGTACATATTTTTAGCACTGATCACTGTATTGGTGTCACTGGTCCGAAAAAAAGTATCACTTAGTGTCAGATTTGTCCGCCACAATGTCGCAGTCCAGCTAAAAATCGCTGATCGCCGCCATTACTAGTAAAAAAAAAAAAAATTCAATAAAAATATCCCATAATTTGGTTTGAGCAAGAGTCATAGTCTCTACAATTAATTATTGTGATTTTTGTTTTACCAAAAACATGTAGTGGAATACATACTGGCCTAAACTGATGAAGAAATTCGATTTTTTACATTATTTTTATTGGATATGCTTTATAGCAGAAAGTAAAAAATATTGGTTTTTTCTCAAAATTCTCGGCCTTTTTTTGTTTATAGCGCAAAAAATAAAAACCTCAGGTGATCAAATACCACCAAAATAAAGCTCTATTTGTGAGAAAAAAAGGACATCAATTTTATTTGGGTGCAGTGTTGCATGACCGCGCAATTGTCAGTTAAAGTAACGCAGTGCTGTACTGCAAAAAATGGTCTGGTCATGAAGGGGGGTAAACCTTCTGAAGCTGAAGTGGTTAATGACGCTTGGTAGATGCCCTGTGCTGATACCTTCAAAACAAAGCAAAGCCAAAGCTGAATTAAAACCTCTCAAAGTCTACAGGAGCTTTAGCCGAGCTTTGCCAGTCTTCTAAAAAGGTTCTGAGTACGCTTTGAAGCGGGGTATAATTTTTAAAACTATGCAAACGCAAGGTGTAAACAAGACTTTAAGCCAACCATTATATTTAGTGACAGGGGCTTTGACTGGCATTCAGAGAGCTTTAAAAGCATGTCCGAAGGGGGGGTGTGACCGGAAGTGAAGGAAGATGGACGCATAGTAAACGAACTCTGAGACAACGGGACTCCCTAAAGCAGCTAGAAGCCATTAAAAGCAGCCTTGAGATCACAAAGAGGATCCGGGAGTGGCAGAGAACCGACAGACCTGATGGGGAACGAAAACAAAAGGGGGGAACCCGGAAAATAGGAAAATTCCGGAGCCCAGCCGGGACTCCGGAAAAAAAAGATGGCGCCTGCAACTCATCTCAGCACAGCACAAGGAGTCACACTGCACGAGCTGAGGAGGGAGAGAAAGCACACACGGAGCTGCAGTTCAAAGACAGCATGGTATCGCAAGCTGAAATTAACAGCCCACTCAAACAGAAAAGAAAACTTAAAAATTCAGAAGGCAATGTAAGTGAGGCTTCTCATAACTATGATATCACAATGTGTAACAATCCATATGATGAAAAACTGAATGCCATCCCCACCTCAGGCCAGCCTATATCAGATTTAACCATTACAGAAATGTCTTTAAGGGGTGCTCTGCAACAAGAAATGATTAACTTCATGCAACAATCCAAAAGAAACATTAATGCAATTGGTGACAGAGTAGACTATATAGAAAATAAAATGTGTGACTTCACTGACGCACACAATGACCTAGTTGAAGCCCATTTTGAAGTAGAAGATGATTTAAAAAACTAACATTAAAAGTGGCAGACCTTGAGGATAGAAGTAGAAGGAATAATATTACATTTTGCGGTATCCCTGAAAATGTTGAACCCCAGGACCTAAAGAAATTCATAAGAGGAATGATAACCACGCTAATGCCTGCGGTACCACAAAAGGAGCTGTCAATTGACCAGGCACACAGGCTGCCTAAGCCCTCACATATTCCAGAAATATTACCCAGAGATGTAATCACAAAAATACATTTTTTCAAGTGAAGGATCAGCTAATGCAATATGCACGTCACCACTCACCTCTCCTTGACCCCTACGCAGGAATCGTGCTATATTCAGACCTATCACAAGCTACAATTTTAGCACGCAAAAATTTGAATTCAATAACTAAAATACTCCGGAATCACAAAATAATATATAGATGGGGATTCCCCACTAAATTACTGAACGAGAAGGCACTTCACACTCTATTCATAACATGGAGGAGGGCCTGAAGATCTTACATTCATGGGGCCTACTACCTAACGGAGGAGATGATATCTCAGATAAATCCTTACCTGGAAAACTGCCTCAACAATGGCAAACTAAACAAGGAAGAACCTCATCCTCCCCCACCAAGGAACCTTTTGAATTATATAAAAATTAATTTACACTGATATGCATTATTGCAAGATTATCAGCTTTAGCAAATCCTAATCGCAGGGACTCAAATTAATGGGAACCCTAAGTCTGGGTAGTTTTGTTACTCCCCCTATCTAAGGATAATGGGTACAATTACAATGTACACTGGAGTTGCATTCCAACTCCCAATTTCTTACCTTACTTTGACCAAAATGTATGTTTCACTGTTATGTTTTCACTTTACAAGATTCAAGGTGCAACACCACCATATACTGGACGTAAAAGGTAACAACAAGAAGAGCAGAATTGAGGTAATATTTTTTATCAATTACTAATAAGTCACATTTAACAAGCATCAACTGCCACTTAAACTAATGTCAATTAATACCAGATGACTCAATAGTCCATATGAAAGAAGAGCTCTCTGGAATGATGCATTAAAATTCAAAAGCGATGTAGTTTGCATACAAGAATCACATTTTGCAAAAGATAAAGCACCCAATTTCTCACACCACAAGTTTCCACAAATTTTTGTATCTAACAATAAAAAAAAGAAAAAGGGAGTTGTAATTGCAATTAAAGACACAGTCGACTTTCAGCTACTGGAACTTAAAACAGATAGTCAAGGAATATATATCATTCTGGCAGCAAACATTGACAACACAGCTTATACAATCATAAACATATATGCTCCTAATAAACATCCACAAAGATTTATGCAGAAAACAATAATGACAGCAAGGAAATTACAAAAAGGCCAACTTATACTTTGTGGAGACTTTAACGCACCTCTAGATCCCATTATGGACACCTCCAAAAAGGAAAACTCCACCAGATTTGGACTGAGCAAGATGCTTCACGATGAAGACCTATATGACTCATGGAGATGCCTACACATCACTGAAAGGGACTATACGTTTTTTCACATGTTCATGAATCCTTCTCCAAGATAGACTATTTTATTACAGACAAATACCTTATGCAAAAGGTAGTAGATGACAGATACAAAATACATAATATAACTTGGTCAAACCATGCACCAATCACGTTAGAAATCCAAACAGGACTAAATTGTTCCAACAATACCTTATGGAGAAACAATACCTTTATTTTATCTCAAAAAAAGAATTTGTCTGTAATAAAAAGAAACCTAACAGAATTTTTTGAATTCCATAAAGATGACTCCTTGAATACTGAAAATTTATGCAAAATTAAAACAAAAAAATATAAACAAATTACTAAATGACATATCTAGCCTAGAAGAAACACATACAAAAAACCCCAAAGATTTAAATATAATGCAAAAAATAATCAACCTCAGAATGGAACTAAGATGCGCTTTAATAGCAGACCACGACAGATACCTAAAAAGAGTAAAACTAAACCACTATTCCCAGAGTAATAAAGCTAGCAAATCACTAGCAAATCAATTACGCCAACGACAAAACAATAATAAAATATCTAGGATAACACATCATACAACTGGAAATACTCAATATAATCCCCAGGAAATAGCAGACTCATTCGCAGAATACTACAAATCATTATTCAATCTCCAGGAAGACAAAAATACCTTACAACCTACACCTGAAAGTATAACTGACTTCTTAAAATCAGTAAACCTACCAAGAATTGACCCTACAACCCTTGAACAACTCAATGAACCAATATCACAGGCAGAAATTCTTAAAGTTATCAAGCACCTACCCGTAAACAAAGCGCCAGGAAGTGATGGATTATACTATAAAGCTTGTGCGGATATCTTAGCCCCACACCTAAATAAACTGTTTAACCAAGTAGCAAATACCAGTCAATTTCCCAAGGAAATGTTAGAGGCAATAATAATTACAATACCAAAACCAAAGAAAGATCCCACACCCCCCCTAAATTACCGACCCATATAATTATTAAATACTGATCTGAAAATTTATGCAAAAATCTTGGCCAATAGACTTCTAGAAAAAAACCCATATCTCATAAAACCCAACCAAGTAGGATTTGTTAAGGGAAGACAGGCACCAGATGGTACGAGAAGAATGCTAAACTTGATTAACCGGATAGACAACAAAAGAACGCCTTCCCTTTTCTTAGCTATTGATGCCGAGAAGGCATTCGACAGAATGCACTGGGAATTTATTTCTAAATCACTAATAAAATTTGGATTTAATGGATTTATACACTCAGCTATCATGTCACTCTATACACAACCCTCAGCCAGAGTATTTACACCAGGCACAATCTCAAGAAGATTCAATTTAACTAATAGGACTAGACAAGTTTGCCCTTTATCCCCCCTTATTTTTTCACTGGCAATAGAACCATTAGCGGAATCCATGCGCATAACCCCAAACATTAAAGGCATAAAAATAGGACAATATGAACACAAAATCGGACCATTTGCGGACGATATTATATTATCATTAACTAACCCAGATACATCATTACCTGCTGCACAAAAAATACTAGATACTATGGCAACGTATCCTACTACAAGATCAATCAAAACAAATGTCATGTACTACCAGAGAATCTAACCACTGACCAAATCAAGAATCTGCGTGAAAAATATGGATTTAATTGGGATGGAACATCTTTATCATATTTAGGAATTAAACTTACTTACCCTCCCTCCAAATTATATGAAAATATTTTCCCCGCACTTCTAGAAATATTTCACAAATATCTTCAAAATATCCAGAAAACGCAACTCACATGGGTAGGGAAAATAGCAGCTTTCTAAATGAAAACGCTACCCAAAATCCTATATTATTTCCGCTCCCTCCCTACTGTAATTTCTAACATATTTTTCATGCAGAATAATACGAAACTTAAAAACTTCATCTGGAACGGGAAAAAACCCAGAGTAGCATCTTCTATACTGATTTCCAACAAATTAGTAGGAGGAATGGGATTACCAGAAGTTAAAAACTATTATTACGCCTCACTACTAGATCAAATGAAGCATTGTTTTCCTCTTCAGAGGATAAATTACGGACAAAGATTGAAAGAGAAGTAACACTAGGACATGATATGTAAGCACTTTCTATGGCTAGCTTCCTACTTAAAAAAATTAACATCCCCAACCTACTCAGTATTAAAGCCACCCTGATAGCATGGAAACACATCCTATTCAAAACTAAAAATGGGGACAATAATGGCACATTACGATTGCCTGTAAAAACACTAGATAAATACTAGATTGTAACCCCCCGATAACCACTCGTCAGGCTAGGTATGCCTGTTCGTCTCGTACCCCGGGGAAGAGGTTGATTCCGTGTTCAGCCCCGACGGTACCTGAAGCTGGTAAGCCAAATGGGGGTGGAAAATGTGCGGAATGAGTAATGACTGTTGCATAAGTCTGTTGAGATGTACCGGTTCACAAAATGCTTGAACTGCTATGATTATCACTCTCATCCTAAGAGAAGGAAAGTGCTTTTGTGGCCGGTTAAAGTTGCGGATTCAGCCTTGCATAAAATGTTCATTTAAGTTGTCATTACTGTTACGTATGGCCCGTGGCAAGGACCAAGAACCCCTTTTGTTATTCACCCATGATTATGACTGTCACATTAATCCAGATTGTGTAATTATCTGCAGGCCTAATAAGAAAGACATTCGGCATTGTATCACCATTGTTAATGCAAGAGGGGAAACCCTACAGTTATCAGATCCCAAGTATTACTGGTGAATACTATTGAACTGTGTCAATTTACAGAAATTACTGTGGATTACAAATGTGTGCTTTGTGGAGTCAGGATGCTCTAATAAAAGCTACTCCACTTCAAGAGAAAGTTGCCGTAGGGAAATTCCTGTTTTGCTGTGCTGCTAGACTGTGTTTGCTGGCAGTAGCAAGGAGTGCCCACTTGAGTCATACTGGCCTGTGTTCTGGAATCGTTAGTGTGCCTCCCTCTGAAAAGTGACAAGCTGATTTACAGCTGGGAGACTTCAGCGTATCCTGTTCTTCATTGATGAGGAAACTATTCTCAGTCCCAGGCTGTATGGACAGACTTTAATTTCAAATGCAAAAGGGTCTGTTGAGGGACCTCACCCTCGGGAAGTAGGGTCCCTTGCACCAAGGCATGGCTTCTTGTTTTTTGATTACAGCCATGCCTTTTGTCCACGGAGTTATACCTGCAAAGAAGGGTAACTGCTGGGAATGTTGTTGATATGTGATTGCACCCTGAGTGAATTATTGATAGACTTTGGGCCTCCAAGGACCCCGGGTGTTAGTCAGATAGGTAGGAGCAGGGGCAAAAAGGTCAAGTTCTCACCTTAAACTTGATAATGGACTAAATAAATAAATATATATATATATATATATATATATATATATATATATATATACAGTATCTCACAAAAGTGAGTACACCCCTCACATTTCTGTCAATATATTATTATATCTTTTCATGTGACAACACTGAAGAAATGACACTTTTCTACAATGTAAAGTAGTGAGTGTACAGCTTGTATAACAGTGTAAATTTGCTGTCCCCTCAAAATAACTCAACACACAGCCATTAATGTCTAAACCGCTGGCAACAAAAGTGAGTACACCCCTAAGTGAAAATGTCCAAATTGATCCCAAAGTGTGAATATTTTGTATATGGCCACCATTATTTTCCAGCACTGCCTTAACCCTCTTGGGCATGGAGTTCACGAGAGCTTCACAGGTTGCCACTGGAGTCCTCTTCCACTCCTTCATGATGACATCATGGAGCTGGTGGATGTTAGACAAAGGAATGTTGCTTGGTGATCATTTTCTTACTTCACAAACTTAGACAAATAAACTAAACAACATAGATTTCTATCATGTTGACGGTGGCATCTCCTTGTTCCTGGCAATCCTCTGTGTCACTTTTGATTTGCTAAATTCCTTTATTAAAATCCAGGATACATTATATTTGTAAGCCTCAGATGGTACGTGCTTTGTCTCCTCTGTCTGGATGACTCTCTATGAATGGGGAAATACAAAGCATGGGAAATACAGTAAGGGAAGTAATGCAATGTTTCACAATCTTCTGTTATTCTGCACACGGATGGTTACTTCTCAGACTACTTAAAGGGCTCCTTTACACTTGCTTCGACTTCAACAAACATTAAAGCGCCTACCACTTCAACATGCTTTTTTGATGCTTTTTTGCTTCTGCGATGCTTTGTTGATGCTTTTTTGAAGCTTTAACCACTTCAGCCCCAGAAGATTTGGCTGCTGAATGACCAGACCATTTTTTGCGATTGGGCACTATGTTGCTTTAAATGACAATTGCGCGGTCGCGCGACGCTGCACCTAAACAAAATTACAGTTCCTTTTTTCTCCACAAATAGAGCTTTCTTTTGGTGGTATTTGATCGCCTCTGCGGTTTTTATTTTTTGCGCTATAAACAAAAAAGGGCGTCAATTTTGAAAAAAACACAATATTTTGTACTTTTTGCTATAATAAATATCCTCATTTTTTTAAAAAAAAAAGCTAATTTTTTTCTCAGTTTAGGCCGACATGTATCCTTCTATATATTTTTGGTAAAAAAAATCACAATAAGCCTATATCGATTGGTTTGTGCAAAAGTTATAGCATCTACAAAAAAGGGGATAGATTTATAGCATTTTTATTATTATTATTTTTTTACTAGTAATGGTGGTGATCTGCAATTTTTATCAGGACTGTGACATTATGGCAGACACATCGGACATTTTTGACACATTTTTGGGACCATTGGCATTTATACAGTGATCAGTGCTATAAAAAATGCACTGCTTACTGTAAAAATGTCACTGGCAGGGAAGGGGTTAACACTAAGGGGCGATCAAGGGGTTAACTCTGTTCCCTGGCCGTGTTTCTATCTGTAGAGGGAGGGGATTGACCTAGAGGAAGTGCCAGATCGTGGTTATTAGCTATTAGGAACTCACGATCTGTCACTCCTCACAAAACAGAACAGGGATTTGTGTGTTTAAACACACACTTCCCTGTTCTGCCTCTCGTGCCCGCGATCGCTCGTGGCCGGTGGTCATCATGACCGTCGCCCATGAGCATCGGCACCCCCGCAGTGCAGCGCAAGCGCGCTTGCTATCCCGATCCCACGAGCCGACGTATAGCTAGGACAGCTCACGGGATCGTGCCGACCTACCACAGTAAAATGATAGCGGCTTCCTTTGTGTGAAATCCCTGGTGTTCCCACTAGTCCCCTTGCTGTCTTATTAAAATATGGCCACACTAAGCTGAAGAACACACCGTGGTCAATTCTCTAGCTATACTGGAAACCAGTGGCGGCTGGTGGTAATTTTTTTTTTGGGGGGGTGGCAAACAGTGCATTTACAAACCTGGGTGGGCTCCGAGCGCATTCTCAGAGCCCCGTGCCCACCTTATTTTGAAGCCTATTAGAGCCTCTGGCTCTGATCGGTGTTTTAAAAAAACACCCACCCCACATTGAAATTCATGCGCCCGGAGTCCTGGATGTGGGGTGGCGGCAATGGATAGTGGAGGCTGTGCCATGCACACTTAATGGACGGGCCGCCCCTTCTGGGAACTCAGTGTGCTTTCCTCCAATGATCAGACATGTCCCCCATGCATAGACATTCACTGGGAAGATCAGTGTACTGTTTCTTCTCCTCCCTCTTTTGCAGCTCAGAATGGAGGAAATTTAATCGATTCTAAAAGAGGGGAAAAAAGGGTATTTATAATGTGTTTTTTATATCTATTCTAGGCCTTTTTTTGTTTATAGCGCAAAAAATAAAAACCTCAGGTGATCAAATACCACCAAAATAAAGCTCTATTTGTGAGAAAAAAAGGACATCAATTTTATTTGGGTACAGTGTTGCATGACCGCGCAATTGTCAGTTAAAGTAACGCAGTGCTGTACTGCAAAAAATGGTCTGGTCATGAAGGGGGGTAAACCTTCTGGAGCTGAAGTGGTTAATGACACTTGGCAGATGCCCTGTGCTGATACCTTCAAAACAAAGCAAAGCCAAAGCTGAATTAAAACCTCTCAAAGTCTACAGGAGCTTTAGCCGAGCTTTGCCAGACTTCTAAAAAGGTTCTGAGTACGCTTTGAAGCGGGGTATAATTTTTAAAACTATGCAAACGCAAGGTGTAAACAAGACTGTAAGCCAACCATTATATTTAGTGACAGGGGCTTTGACTGGCATTCAGAGAGCTTTAAAAAAGCATGTCCGAAGGGGGGGGTGACCGGAAGTGAAGGAGGATGGACACATAGTTAACGAACTCTGAGACAACGGGACTCCCTAGAGCAGCTAGAAGCCATTAAAAGCAGCCTTGAGATCACAAAGAGGATCCGGGAGTGGCAGAGAACCGACAGACCTGATGGGGAATGAAAACAAAAGGGGGGAACCCGGAAATTAGGTAAATTCCGGAGCCCAGCCGGGACTCCGGAAAAAAAAGATGGCGCCTGCAACTCATCTCAGCACAGCACAAGGAGTCACACTGCACGAGCTGAGGAGGGAGAGAAAGCACACACGGAGCTGCAGTTCAAAGACAGCATGGTATCGCAAGCTGAAATTAACAGCCCACTCAAACAGAAAAGAAAACTTAACAATCCAGAAGGCAATGTAAGTGAGGCTTCTCATAACTATGATATCACAATGTGTAACAATCCATATGATGAAAAACTGAATGCCATCCCCACCTCAGGCCAGCCTATATCAGATTTAACCATTACAGAAATAGTAATGTCTTTAAGGGGTGCTCTGCAACAAGACATGATTAACTTCATGCAACAATCCAAAAGAAACATTAATGCAATTGGTGACAGAGTAGACTATATAGAAAATAAAATGTGTGACTTCACTGACGCACACAATGACCTAGTTGAAGCCCATTTTGAAGTAGAAGATGAATTAAAAAAACTAAGATTAAAAGTGGCAGACCTTGAGGATAGAAGTAGAAGGAATAATATTACATTTTGCGGTATCCCTGAAAATGTTGAACCCCAGGACCTAAAGAAATTCATAAGAGGAATGATAACCGCACTAATGCCTGCGGTCCCACAAAAGGAGCTGTCAATTGACCGGGCACACAGGCTGCCTAAGCCCTCACATATTCCAGAAATATTACCCAGAGATGTAATCACAAAAATACATTTTTTCAAGTGAAGGATCAGCTAATGCAATATGCACGTCACCACTCACCTCTCCTTGACCCCTACGCAGGAATCGTGCTATATTCAGACCTATCACAAGCTACAATTTTAGCACGCAAAAATTTGAATTCAATAACTAAAATACTCCGGAATCACAAAATAATATATAGATGGGGATTCCCCACTAAATTACTGAACGAGAAGGCACTTCACACTCTATTCATAACATGGAGGAGGGCCTGAAGATCTTACATTCATGGGGCCTACTACCTAACGGAGGAGATGATATCTCAGATAAATCCTTACCTGGAAAACTGCCTCAACAATGGCAAACTAAACAAGGAAGAACCTCATCCTCCCCCACCAAGGAACCTTTTGAATTATATAAAAATTAATTTACACTGATATGCATTATTGCAAGATTATCAGCTTTAGCAAATCCTAATCGCAGGGACTCAAATTAATGGGAACCCTAAGTCTGGGTAGTTTTGTTACTCCCCCTATCTAAGGATAATGGGTACAATTACAATGTACACTGGAGTTGCATCCCAACTCCCAATTTCTTACCTTACTTTGACCAAAATGTTATGTTTTCACTTTACAAGATTCAAGGTGCAACACCACCATATACTGGACGTAAAAGGTAACAACAAGAAGAGCAGAATTGAGGTAATAGTTTTATTAATTACTAATAAGTCACATTTAACAAGCATCAACTGCCACTTAAACTAATGTCAATTAATACCAGATGACTCAATAGTTCATATGAAAGAAGAGCTCTCTGGAATGATGCATTAAAATTCAAAAGCAATGTAGTTTGCATACAAGAATCACATTTTGCAAAAGATAAAGCACCCAATTTCTCACACCACAAGTTTCCACAAATTTTTGTATCCAACAATAAAAAAAAGAAAAAGGGAGTTGTAATTGCAAATAAAGACACAGTCAACTTTCAGCTACTGGAACGTAAAACAGATAGTCAAGGAAGATATATTATTCTGGCAGCAAACATTGACAACACAGCTTATACAATCATAAACATATATGCTCCTAATAAACATCCACAAAGATTTATGCAGAAAACAATAATGACAGCAAGGAAATTACAAAAAGACCAACTTATACTTTGTGGAGACTTTAACGCACTTCTAAATCCCATTATGGACACCTCCAAAACGGAAAACTCCACCAGATTTGGACTGTGCAAGATGCTTCACGATGAAGACCTATATGACTCATGGAGATGCCTACACATCACTGAAAGGGACTATACGTTTTTTCACATGTTCATGAATCCTTCTCCAAGATAGACTATTTTATTACAGACAAATACCTTATGCAAAAGGTAGTAGATGCCAAAATACATAATATAACTTGGTCCAACCATGCACCAATCACGTTAGAAATCCAAACAGGACTAAATTGTTCCAACAATACCTTATGGAGAAACAATACCTTTATTTTATCTCAAAAAAAGAATTTGTCTGTAATAAAAAGAAACCTAACAGAATTTTTTGAATTCCATAAAGATGACTCCTTGAATACTGAAAATTTATGCAAAATTAAAACAAAAAAATATAAACAAATTACTAAATGACATATCTAGCCTAGAAGAAACACATACAAAAAACCCCAAAGATTTAAATATAATGCAAAAAATAATCAACCTCAGAATGGAACTAAGATGCGCTTTAATAGCAGACCACGACAGATACCTAAAAAGAGTAAAACTAAACCACTATTCCCAGAGTAATAAAGCTAGCAAATCACTAGCAAATCAATTACGCCAACGACAAAACAATAATAAAATATCTAGGATAACACATCATACAACTGGAAATACTCACTATAATCCCCAGGAAATAGCAGACTCATTTGCAGAATACTACAAATCATTATTCAATCTCCAGGAAGACAAAAATACCTTACAACCTACACCTGAAAGTATAACTGACTTCTTAAAATCAGTAAACCTACCAAGAATTGACCCTACAACCCTTGAACAACTCAATGAACCAATATCACAGGCAGAAATTCTTAAAGTTATCAAGCACCTACCCGTAAACAAAGCGCCAGGAAGTGATGGATTATACTATAAAGCTTGTGCGGATATCTTAGCCCCACACCTAAAAAAACTGTTTAACCAAGTAGCAAATACCAGTCAATTTCCCAAGGAAATGTTAGAGGCAATAATAATTACAATACCAAAACCAAAGAAAGATCCCACACCCCCCCTAAATTACCGACCCATATAATTATTAAATACTGATCTGAAAATTTATGCAAAAATCTTGGCCAATAGACTTCTAGAAAAAAACCCATATCTCATAAAACCCAACCAAGTAGGATTTGTTAAGGGAAGACAGGCACCAGATGGTACGAGAAGAATGCTAAATTGATTAACCAGATAGACAACAAAAGAACGCCTTCCCTTTTCATAGCTATTGATGCTGAGAAGGCATTCGACAGAATGCACTGGGAATTTATTTCTAAATCACTAACAAAATTTGGATTTAATGGATTTATACACTCAGCTATCATGTCACTCTATACACAACCCTCAGCCAGAGTATTTACATCAGGCACAATCTCAAGAAGATTCAGTTTAACTAATAGGACTGGACAAGTTTTCCCTTTATCCCCCCTTATTTTTTCACTGGCAATAGAACCATTAGCGCAATCCATGCGCATAAACCCAAACATTAAAGGCATAAAAATAGGACAATATGAACACAAAATCGGACCATTTGCAGACGATATTATATTATCATTAACTAACCCAGATACATCATAACCTGCTGCACAAAAAATACTAGATACTATGGCAACGTATCCTACTACAAGATCAATCAAAACAAATGTCATGTACTACCAGAGAATCTAACCACTGACCAAATCAAGAATCTGCGTGAAAAATATGGATTTAATTGGGATGGAACATCTTTATCATATTTAGGAATTAAACTTACTTACCCTCCCTCCAAATTATATGAAAATATTTTCCCCACACTTCTAGAAATAATTCACAAATATCTTCAAAATATCCAGAAAATGCAACTCACATGGGTAGGGAAAATAGCAGCTTTCTAAATGCAAACGCTACCCAAAATCCTATATTATTTCCGCTCCCTCCCTACTTGTAATTTCTAACAAATTTTTCATGCAGAATAATACGAAACTTAAAAACTTCATCTGGAACGGGAAAAACCCAGAGTAGCATGTTCTATACTGACTTCCAACAAATTAGTAGGAGGAATGGGATTACCAGAAGTTAAAAACTATTATTACGCCTCGCTACTAGATCAAAGGAAGCATTGTTTTCCTCTTCAGAGGATAAATTACGGACAAAGATTGAAAGAGAAGTAACACTAGGACATGATACGTAAGCACTTTCTATGGCTAGCTTCCTACTTAAAAAAATTAACATCCCCAACCTACAAAGTATTAAAGCCACCCTGATAGCATGGAAACACATCCTATCCAAAACTAAAAATGGGGACAATAATGGCACATTACGATTGCCTGTAAAAACACTAGATAAATACTAGATTGTAACCCCCGATTACCACTCGTCAGGCTAGGTATGCCTGTTCGTCTCGTACCCCGGGGAAGAGGTTGATTCCGTGTTCAGCCCCGACGGTACCTGAAGCTGGTAAGCCAAATGGGGGTGGAAAATGTGCGGAATGAGTAATGACTGTTGCATAAGTCTGTTGAGATGTACCGGTTCACAAAATGCTTGAACTGCTATGATTATCACTCTCATCCTAAGAGAAGGAAAGTACCTTTGTGGCCGGTTAAAGTTGCAGATTCAGCCTTGCATAAAATGTTCATTTAAGTTGTCATTACTGTTATGTATGGCCCGTGGCAAGGACCAAGAACCCCTTTTGTTATTCACCCATGATTATGACTGTCACATTAATCCAGATTGTGTAATTATCCGCAGGCCTAATAAGAAAGACATTCGGCATTATATCACCATTGTTAATGCAAGAGGGGAAACCCTACAGTTATCAGATCCCAAGTATTACTGGTGAATACTATTAAACTGTGTCAATTTACAGAAATCACTGTGGATTACAAATGTGTGCTTTGTGGAGTCAGGATGCTCTAATAAAAGCTACTCCACTTCAAGAGAAAGTTGCCATAGGGAAATTCCTGTTTTGCTGTGCTGCTAGACTGTGTTTGCTGGCAGTAGCAAGGAGTGCCCACTTGAGTCATACTGGCCTGTGTTCTGGAATCGCCAGTGTGCCTCCCTCTGAAAAGTGACAAGCTGATTCTTCAGCGTAGACTTCAGCGTATCCTGTTCTTCATTGATGAGGAAACTATTCTCAGTCCCAGGCTGTATGGACAGACTTTAGTTTCAAATGCAGAAGGGTCTGTTGAGGGACCTCGCCCTCGGGAAGTAGGGTCCCTTGCACCAAGGCATGGCTTATTGTTTTTTGATTACAGCCATGCCTTTTGTCCCCAGGGTTATCCCTGCAAAAGAAGGGTAACTGCTGGGAATGTTGTTGATATGTGATTGCACCCTGAGTGAATTATTGATAGACTTTGGGCCTCCAAGGACCCCGGGTGTTAGTCAGATAGGTAGGAGCAGGGGCAAAAAGGTCAAGTTCTCACCTTAAACTTGATGATGGACTAAAAAAATAAATAAATAAAAAAAAAAAAAAAATATATATATATATATATATATATATATATATATATATATACAGTATCTCACAAAAGTGAGCACACCCCTCACATTTTTGTAAATATATTATTATATCTTTTCATGTGACAACACTGCTACAATGTAAAGTAGTGAGTGTACAGCTTGTATAACAGTGTAACTTTGCTGTCCCCTCAAAATAACTCAACACACAGCCATTAATGTCTAAACCTCTGGCAACAAAAGTGAGTACACCCCTAAGTGAAAATGTCCAAATTGGGCCCAAAGTGTCAATATTTTGTGTGTGGTCACCATTATTTTCCAGCACTGCCTTAACCCTCTTGGGCATGGAGTTCACCAGAGCTTCACAGGTTGCCACTGGAGTCCTCTTTCACTCCTTCATGATGTCATCATCGAGCTGGTGGATGTTAGAGACCTTCAGTTTGAGGATGCCCCACAGGTGCTCAATAGAGTATAAGTCTGGAGACATGGTTGACCAGTCCATCACCTTTACCCGCAGCTTCTTTAGCAAGTCAGTGGTCGTCTTGGAGGTGTGTTTGGAGTCGTTATCATGTTGGAATACTGCCCTGCGGCCCAGTCCCCGAAGGAAGGGATCATGCTCTGCTTCAGTATGTCACAGTACATGTTGGCATTCATGGTTCCCTCAATGAACTATAGCTCCCCAGTACTGGCAGCACTCATGTAGTCCCAGACCATGACACTCCCACCACCATGCTTGACTGTAGGCAAGACACACTTGTCTTTGTACTCCTCACCTGGTTGCCACCACACACGCTTGACACTATCTGAACCAAAGAAGTTTATCTTGGCCTCATCAGACCACAGGACACGGTTCCAGTAATCCATGTCCTTGGTCTGTTTGTCTTCAGCAAACTGTTTTGCAGGCTTTCTTGTGCATCAACTTTAGAAGAGGCTTCCTTCTGGGACGACAGCCATGCAAACCATTTTGATGCAGTGTGCGGCGTATGGTTCTGAGCACCGGAAGGCTGACCCCCCACCCCTTCAACTTCTGCAGCAATGCTGGCAGCACTCATATGTCTATTTCTCAAAGACAACCTCTGGATATGACGCTGAGCATGTGCACTCAACTTCTTTGGTCGACCATAGTGAGGCCTGTTCTGAGTGGAACCTGTCATGTTAAACTGCTGTATGGTCTTGGCCACCGTGCTGCAGCTCAGTTTCAGTGTCTTGGCAACCTTCTTATAGCCTAGGCCATCTTTATGTAGAGCAACAATTCTTTTTTCAGATCCTCAGAGAGTTCTTTGCCATAAGGTGCCATGTTGAACTTCCAGTGACCAGTATGAGAGAGTGAGAGCGATAACACCAAATTTAACACACCTGCTCCCCATTCACACCAAAGACCTTGTAACACTAATGAGTCACATGACACCGCGGAGGGAAAATGGCTAATTTGGCCCAATTTTGACATTTTCACTTAGGGGTGTACTCACTTTTGTTGCCAGCGGTTCAGGCATTAATGGCTGTGTGTTGAGTTATTTTGAGTGGACAGCAAATTTACACTGTTATACAAGCTGTACACTCACTACTTTACATTGTAGCAAAGTGTCATTTCTTCAGTGTTGTCACATGAAAAGATATAATAAAATATTTTCAACGTGTGAGGGGTGTACTCACTTTTGTGAGATACTGTATATATATATATATATATATATATATATACACACACACACACACACACACAAAAGGACTGTTCTCTGGCTATATTGGCCACCAGGTGGCAAGAAAGTGCCAACATGAGTGAGCTCTTGTTTACCGTATGCAAAATATTTAATAGGAATTGCTAGAATAAATTAAGTTCTAGGATTGTTATGGAAAAGGGGTGGCACCCATTTTCATCTGTGTTTCAGTTGTTTAGATATAGTCATTGTTATTATACATGTAAATTAAGATATGCTATAGTGTGTAATTGCACACTTGTTTTGCTGCTCTCGGCTGAGAGTAATTAACATTTAATCAACATTCAGTCATGTATATATTGCACTGTGTTATTGTTGGAATAGGATGTATTTCTCTGCTGTCTATTTTTCACTTTCTTTTGTTCTTGCACCCATTGCCTCTTTCTTGGCTAAGGAGAGACAGTGACTCCAGCTTGTATAACAATGCTAACATTTTCTATTTTTCCTAAGTGTATATAGTAGATAGATAGTTAGGTTATAAGACTACTGTTTTGGATTTCCTCTTATTTTTTTTACGCCACACGTAAAACTGTATATATTGTCTGCTATTTATCTGCCCTTGTGTGAACTGCCACTTGCCTATGTATATGTATACTGTTGTGTATACTGTTGTTTATTTCATGTGGTATGCCATATTTATTGTTGTTATCTTCTTTCGCTGTTTCCCCACCTATCCCAGTTTTGCCAGGACATCCACTCTCAGGCTTGAGAGTACATTTTTTTTGCACACTCCAAGATGTAGTTTCCTAGGCAGGGGGAGGATGTAGCACCTTGGTGTTTAGGCGGGGTTGCTCACAAATTTAGTTTACCAGATAGTAAATGCTTTGGTCAATTGTTAGAAGATCCACTGATCCCTCTCTAATTCTGGAGTTGCTGCACCTTTTCTTTTCTGTCACTGGGTGGCATTGTTGCTGGTGACATTAGATCGACAAGGGCATAGCAAGGTCAGACTATGAATGAATGGGGCGTCTCAGCCAATTGTCAGGGGTTTCTTTAGTCCCTTGAACTGCTGGGAGAGCCTATTTATTTGGGTGGAGTCAGGTGATCGGTGTTCTGTGCCACCTGGACGGCTAGCCAAAATCGGTAGCAAAAATCACATGTAAAATCCAACAGGTTGTTCCCAAGTTGATTGATTGACATTAAGCCTCTCCATACATGGTTCGAATCTTGGCTGGTTCCTGCTAAACCGAAGAGATTTGAACCATCTATGGCCGGCTTTAGGTCTAAGAGGATAGTACTGTGGTACTGTGAGCTGTTTATCTCATGCCTTAGGCTTTTCAAGCAAGGGACCGGAACAATAAGGAATTTTCCCTGGTGTTCCTTTCAGATGCAGTGAGGGTAAAATTAACAGTAGGAGGCCCACTGCAAAGGTAGCTTTTGCTTTTACTCATTGTTCAACTTTAAGATGCTGGCTGCTGGAAGATAGAATGGCCACGAGGAAGCAACTACAGCTGCCTCTGACAAGAGAAGTGGTGAGTGACCCAAAGGATATGAAGCCAACTCATGAACCTTCTCATGTATCTTGCATTGGTATACCAAGAATAAAATACTACTAGAACCTTAACCACTTGAGTACCAGCCTGTAATATCCCTTCATTACCAGGCCATTTTTCAGTTTTCAACGCTGTGATAGTTTCACTGACAATTACTCTACCATGCTATACTGTACCCATTTTTTTCCAGATAGAGCTTCCTTTTGGTGGTATTTAATACTTTTATTGTTTTTTATTTTTATATTTTTACTATAAAAAGAGAAGAGGACAACACTTTTGACAAAAGAACACATTTCCCTTACTTTCTGTTAAAATAGAAATACAGAATAGTACGAACACCCCCAAAATGACCCTTTTTTGGAGAGCAAGGCAATCTCATTTTTATCACATTTTTTGGAAATGAAGAAACATGCTGGTATTGGGAGGTTTAAACATGGAGCTTGAGAATGCTGCACTAGATTGAGTATAGTACAGTTCATATACAGAGGGAGGAGGAAGTGAAGGGGTTAACATACTTGTCATACAGCAGCCAGATGGAGGTTAGAGTTGGGCAAACAGTTCGAGCCAAACAAAAGTTCGGCCCGAACATCGCCTGTTCGCCCGTTCAGCGAACACCCAAATTTGCAGGGCACTCGGCAGGATATTTGCTCCCCGAGCTCCTCACAATGCACTGCGCACTGCACAGTGCATTTTATGGCCCTAATTGGATGAAGCACAGTCATCAGTCATCAGTTATGATGACTTTGCCCAGTCTTGACTCAGTGCTCATAGTCCCACGTCACACTATAAAAGGCTCCTTCCCACAGGAACATTTTGCCGTGTGCTGTTGGAGTGAAGATAGATAGAGCAGGGCTCTGTTTGCTACTAGTGAATTAGTGCATTATTGCAACTCTGAGTGTAGAGTGTCAGTGTAGTGTGAGTATAGTGTAGTGTCAGTGTAGTGCCAGTGTAGTGCCAATGTAGTGCAGTGTTTAACACAGCATTACATAACATTTAGTGCATCTGTGGACTTTGCCTGTGCTCAGGAATGGCACGTTTTTCTTTGTTTAGTGATGTTGCCTGTGCTATCCAGCCACAGCATGCAGAGGGGGTGGTGGACTGGCTTACTAAACCAACCACATCCTCCTCATCCTCTATCACCCAAGCTGAGACTACTGTGCAGTCCACCACAGCTGCCAGAGTGGCTTATTTTGCCTCCTTGTCCACAGCTACTCCTGCCATAGCCCCAGCATCATGCATGGAGGAGTCAGCTGAATTATTTGAACACAGCCTCAGCAACTTGCTTCTTGATGATGCACAGGTATTACTTGATTCAGATATTGATTCTGAGGTTGAGGAAGGGAGTAACATGAGCCTACAGAGAGGGGAGAACACTGATAAACAACAAATTGACAGTAATGTTCTCCCCAGCTGCAGCGTATTGCCAAGTTGGCTCTAGTGATGATGAGGGTGAAGGGAATGATGATGATGAGGTCATTGATGTGACTTGGCTGCCGGATAGAGCAGAGGAAGAAAGTGAGGGGGAGGCACATCCCTAACGAGGCAGGATGTCCTCCAGAGGCAGCCATCATGGAACAGTAGAGAGCAACCACCCTATTCCATCAGATTGTGGAGCTGTTATCTCCTGGCCCACTTCTCACAGCTCAGCTGTGTGGGCCTTTCTTAGCACATGTGCAGCTGATTGCACTGTTGCAATTTGCAATCTCTGCCAGGCTCAAGCATGGCAAAAACACCAGCCATCTTGGTACCACATGCTTGCAAAGGCATTTAACCTCCCACCACTCAGCCTGTTGGCATCAGCACCTGAAAGCCACACAGAAGAGACACACTTCTTCTCCTCTTCACTCCACACCTTGATTGATGATGGTATAGCAAAGGGTGTTACAGGTCCTTGCAACACATCAGCAGCACACCACCAGCTGTAAAGTATAGCAGGCAAATTTATCTGCCCCAGCTACTACAGCCAAAGAAAAAAATACACTCCTCGCCACCCACATGCCAAGCGTCTAAATTCCAGCTTCTCCAAATTGCTGGCTTTGCAACTCCTGCCTTTCCATCTGGTGGATTCTGCCCCCTTCCATGAATTTTAAGAATGTGCTGTACCACAATGGTAGGTTCTCAGTCCCAATTTCTTTGCACATAAGGCCATTCCAGCTCTCTACCATCATGTGGAAAGTAATTTTATGGCATTGTTGGGCAAGGCAGTCAGCAGCAAGGTCCACCTTACTGCTGAGACGTGGTCCAGCAAGCATGGTCAGGGACGATATATTTTGTTCACAGCACACTGGATAACTCTGCTTGCAACTAGGAAGGATGCAGGACAGGGCTCAGTGCTGCAGCTTGTTGTGTCACCACATCTCCATACAGCTGGTGTTGATGATGTGTGATCTGGCAGCTCCACCCCCTCTTCCTCCTTCCCTGCTGAATTGTCCTATGAACCACCAGTACACCCTAAGCATTCAAGGGGTTGCTAAATGAGTCAGGCTAAAAGATGACATTCAGTGCTTCAGCTGATCTGTGTAGATGACAGGAGCCACACCAGAGCAGGAAGGATGCAGGACAGGGCTCAGTGCTGCAGCTTGTTGTGCCACCACATCTCCATACAGCTGGTGTTGATGATGTGTGATCTGGCAGCTCCACCCCCTCTTCCTCCTTCCCTGCTGAATTGTCCTATGAACCACCAGTACACCCTAAGCGTTCAAGGGGTTGCTAAATGAGTCAGGCTAAAAGATGACATTCAGTGCTTCAGCTGATCTGTGTAGATAACAGGAGCCACACCAGAGCAAAAATTCTTTAAGCTCTGCAGGGGCACCCCAGAGGTGGTTCACGCCATGGAAGCTTGAGCCAGGAATGGTGGTATGTGATAATGGCCCTAACCTTCTGTCCGCCCTTCGACAGGCAAAGTTGACATGTGTGCCATGCCTGGCACATGTCCTCAATTTGGTGGTGCAGCAAGATCTTCTAAGGCAGGCCAGAAGAGTCTGTAGCCATTTCAGGCGGTCATACACAGCCAGTGCTTGGTTGGCTGAAATTCAGCGTCCACCTGCCCATAAATCGGCTGATTTGTGACATGCCCACCAGGTGGAACTCCACTCTGGCAATTCTGCAGCAGCTGCCCATGCAGCAGAGGGCCATCAACGAGTACCTGTGTGAGTATGGCACAAGGACAGGCTCAAGGAAGCTTGGCTTTTTTTCCCCATGCCAATGGCTGCTGATAAAGAATGCATGCACTGTCACCATTTGAGGAGGTGACAAGGATGGTGAGCCATGACAATGCATGTATCGGTGACACTATCCCTCTTGTGTTCCTGCTGGAGCATACTCTGCGTGGCATTATGGACAGGGCACTTGAGACAGAGCAGCGGAAGGAAGAGGCAGGACTTCCTATCTTCTCAAGGCCCATTTTATGCAGACACCATTCTTGCGATGCCACAGAACTCACAAGAGGAGAGAGAGGAGGTGGATTCTGGCAGTTTTGGAGGCATTGAAACAGAGGAAGACATGCGCCAAACCTTAATAGGTGGTTTTCAGTCCCCAGAAACCTTAGGAGTAGTACGTGGTTGGGAGGAGGCAGTTCCAGATAGTGTAATCCTCAGTGACCCCGAGGACTTTGCTTGTCATGCCTCTGCAAACTTGCGGTGCATGGGCTCCCTTATTCTTCAAAGCCTGCAAAAGGACAAGAGAATTTGTGGCATTAAGGGAAAGGATTATTATTGGTTGGCAACCTTCCTTGACCACCGTTACAAGGGGAAAGTCTCGGAACTCATCCTGCCCTCGCAGAGGGAGCACATGGTGAAATATCTTGAGAACACCTTTAAGAGGAGTTTATGTAACACCTTTTCAGACTCTGGTGGGTTACAGTCTCATGAAAAAGGTAGTTTTGAGGCTTCTGTTGGTCAAAGGAGGAGCAGTGCAGAATGGGGCCACCTAAGTGATGCATTTAAATACTTTATTAGTCCTTGGTGCCCAGGGCTGTAAGCTAACACATCCCATCGGCAGTGTCTGCATCAAATGGTGGAAGATTATCTAGGGGTTAAAACAGACATGGAGAGCTTTCCAGTAGATGATCCACTGAGTTACTGGGTCATGAGAATAAACCACTGGCTAGAACTTGCCCAGTATGTATTTGAGCTGCTGGGCTGCCCTGTACCCAGGGTGCTTTCTGAACAGGCATTCAGCGCTGATGGAGGTTTGGTGACAGATAAAAGAGCATGTCTGTCCACAGACTACATTAACCGGCTGACATTTGTCAAAATGAATCAGTTCTAGATTAGCAGCAGCTATCAAGCCCCTGATGTCAATGTTGCTGGTTAAATGTTTTAGAGATCTGGAATCTCTGCAAAACTGTCTAGGCTGCCTATCTTTGTGGGTGTTGATTTTATCTTGAAGTAATTTTTTGGTATATGTTTCATGGGCACAATTAGCACCCAAGGACCAATTTTTCCGAACCTGTGTGACAGGTGCATATACTTTAACTTTTTTACAGTAAGTCCAATTCTTGCTTTTATCAAAAGTACCTCTATAGGCTTATGGTGTGAAGGCACCACCAACACCCAAACCCCAAAGCCCAATTTTTCGCACCTGTTTGAGGTGCATATACTTTAAATTTTTCCATAAAGGCCAATTTTTGCTTTCATCAAGAGTACCTTTCCTGCTCTCTTGGGCAGTGTGTTCTCAGAGCATTCTGTGGGGAAATTGTTTCTTCCTCTCACTGGTCTGTAGATCAGCGGTGGCTTTAGTGGCAGAATGAGTTTGCCACTAAACCTAAAACCATTCCTTAATGGCCTTACTGGTAAGCCAGTAATGGTGAAACTGACGTGGGCTATGGAATACAAGGGATACCTGTTTTCTGTGGATGAGTGGTTTCCATAAGATATGATATGGAGTCCAGGGAGGTAGAAATCAAGGAGTGACTAACCCTAATATCCCATTGGTGGAGCACAATTTTGAATGTTTTATTTTTCTTTACTTATATGCTAGCAGCTCACCTTAAACCAAGACAACAATAGGTCTAGTGGCAACGTAAACTGCCATTAAGGATTTGTATACCAAAGCGTCACTAGACCTGTTGTGGTCTTTGTTTAAGGTGAGCTGCTACGGCACACTCCTGGTGGATAACTGGATGGTGGGAACAATTGTGTTCACAACTTTAAAGATTTGTTTTTTGAGCATGTGATCTTCACATCTCATCACTTTTTGATGCGCATGCACTTTATTATTTGGGACTTATTTTATTGTTTTTTATGTAAAATCAGATGAATACCTGCTTTTGATTCAAGCTTTTGATTCAAGCACTTTTATCACATATTATCACATATTATTGTATTTTTTTTTTAAATAAGGGATAGTCATTTAGGTATATTTGTCTTTTTGCTGTTTAGCTTCTTGAATTAGTGCACTTTATCACTGTTTCACATAGTATAGCATATAATTGCATATTACTGCAATTTTTGTTTTGTGTGTTTTTTTTGGGTTTTTTTATTGTATCATTTTAATTGTTTTTGAGAATGTTCTTTTTCATATTATAAAGGTTCTTTTTTATGTTTTGTTAAATGTTCACCCTAATAAAAAAAATAACTAAGATGTAGCTGTGGCTGTTGGTGAAGTTTTAGGATGGGGGGGGGGGGGGGGGGCGCCAGACCCTGTCCTTCTTTTTTGACCATTCCCACTTCTTCTCATAAGCCCCACCCCTTATAGAATCCACCCACTCTGTCCCCTGTATTCCACTTGCTTCCACCTATAGTGTTAGGAGTATACAGCTCAGGACAGAGTATACAGTCCCAGAATCACAGGACAGAGTATACAGCTCAGCCTCACAGATCAGGGTATATAGCGCAGCCTCACAGATCAGGGTAAATAGTTCAGCCTCACAGATCATCCTCACAGATCAGGGTATATAGCATTAATACACCCACCATAATCATCCTCATAACTGTATAATACATCCGTCATTGTCATCGTCATCCTTTTATAATACACCCGTCATCATCATCATCATTGTACAATACACCTGTCATCCTCATCATTCTATAATACACCTGTCATCGCTATCCTCATCATTCTATAATAGACCCGTCATGATCATCCTCATCATTGTACAATACACCCGTCATCATCATCCTCTTCATTGTATAATACACCAGTCACTGCTATCCTCATCATTGTATAATACACCCGTCATTGTCATCCTCATCATTGTATAATACACCCATTATCATCCTCATGATTGTATAATACACCCATCATCATCCTCATCATTGTATAATACACCCATCAACAAATGATGGGTGTATTATACAATGATGATGATAGCAATGACAGGGGTATTATACAATGATGAGGATGATGATGATCATCATCCTCATCATTGTGATTTTGTATAATACACCTGGCAGCTGGCGTTAACGATATTCTCATCCAGTGAGTGACCAGGACATCCAGCCAGGTAAGTGGTAACAAATACTTTTGATTATTTATTTTTTTCTTAGTAAGTTGCAAGTGAAGTTTCAGTTTGAATCCTGAGGATAAAACTGACACCTCATTGTAAACAGGAAGGGTGTCAGTTACACCTCTGTCAGCAAGCATATAGCAAGTCAGCTTTTTATGCCCAGCAGTGGTGGCCCATCCATAGGAGGCGCCCAGGCAAAGTCACTTTCTGCGGGCTACAAAAAGATGGCTGCCGTGAGGACTAATCCCCTTGTGTTCAGTGGAGAGGGGAGGCCCCTCTCCTCTCCACTAAAGCAGGGCCGATCCTAGGGTCACAGGCGCCTGGGTGCAGAAATATTTCTGGTTCTGGGGCGTGGTCATTTTAGTAACTCCTCCCCTTTACAAATATTTCTATGGCAACGACTCAACCACAGAGATGCTTCACCACAAAGTCTTCATTACCCTGGGATCCTCACAGGTACAATAATCAAAATACAGGAAGAGAACTGCAGACATAGTACAGGAGATGGTCAGAGACCGCAGACATAGTACAGGAGATGGTCAGAGACTGCAGACATGGTACAGGAGATGGTCAGAGACTGCAGACATGGTACAGGAGATGGTCAGAGACTGCAGACATGGTACAGGAGATGCTCAGAGACTGCAGACATAGTACAGGAGATGATCAGAGACTGCAGACATAATACAGGAGATGGTCAGAGACTGCAGACATGGTACAGGAGATGGGCAGAGACTGCAGACATAGTACAGGAGATGGTCAGAGACTGCAGACATAGTACAAGAGATGGTCAGAGACTGCAGACATAAGCCAGGAGATGGTCAGAGACTGCAGACATGGTACAGGAGATGGTCAGAGACTGCAGACATAGTACAGGAGATGATCAGAGACTGCAGACATAATACAGGAGATGGTCAGAGACTGCAGGCATGGTACAGGAGATGGTCAGAAACTGCAGACATAGTACAGGAGATGATCAGAGACTACAGACATAGTACAGGAGATGGTCAGAGACTGCAGACATAGTACAGGAGATGGTCAGAGACTGCAGACATAGTACAGGAGATGGTCAGAGACTGCAGACATAGTACAGGAGATGGTCAGAGACTGCAGACATAGTACTGGAGATGGTCAGAGACTGCAGACATAGTACAGGAGATGGTCAGAGACTGCAGACATTATATAGGAGATGGTTAGAGACTGCAGACATGGCACAGGAGATGGTCAGAGACTGCAGACATAATACAGGAGATGGTCCGAGACTACAGACATAGTACAGGAGATGGTCAGAGACTGCAGACATGATATAGGAGAAGGTTAGAGACTGCAGACAAAATACAGGAGATGATCAGAGACTGCAGACATAGTACAGGAGATGGTCAGAGACTGCAGACATAATACAGGAGATGATCAGAGACTGCAGACATAGTACAGGAGATGCTCAGAGACTGTAGACATGATATAGGAGACAGTTACAGACTGCAGACATAATGCAGGAGATGATCAGAGACTGCAGACATAGTACAGGAGATAGTCAGAGACTGCAGACATGATATAGGAGATGGTCCGAGACTGCAGACATAATATAGGAGACGGTTAGAGACTGCAGAAATAGTACAGGAGATGGTCAGAGACTGCAGACATGATATAGGAGACAGTTAGAGACTGCAGACATAATGCAGGAGATGATCAGAGACTGCAGACATAGTACAGGAGATAGTCAGAGACTGCAGACATACTACAGGAGATGATCCGAGACTGCAGACTAAGGATGATCTCTGGCGTGTTTGCAAGCTGCACGTGCCGAGCCCGCCAGGAAGTCGGCAATGCGCTGCGCTAATCACAAGCAGTGAGACATTTCCCGATCTCTGCAGCCGCACAATGGGAAATGTCTCACTGCTTGTGATTAGCGCTGTGCAGTGCCGAGTTCCTAGTGGGCTCGGCACGTGCAGCTTGCGAACACGCCGGAGATCATCCTTACTGCGGACATAGTACAGGAGATGGTCCATTAGACCCCTTTCACACTGGAGGCGTTTTTCAGGTGCTTTAGTGTTAAAAATAGCGCCTAGAAAAAGCCTTATCTGCAATCCCAGTGTGAGAGCCCGAATGCTGTCACACTGGAGCAGAGCACTGGCACGACATCCAAAAAATTCCTGCAAGTAGCTTCTTTGAGGCGCCTTAGGAGCGGTGTATACACCGCTGAAATCAATGGGCAGTGCCTGCAAAGCGCCTCCGCGGTTGCGCCTTTGAACCCTTTAGTGGGGATTAAATGTACCTCTAAAGTGACGGTAAAGCGCCACTAAAAGTAGCAGCGCATTACCGCCGATGCCCCTGCACTGTCAGTGTGAAAGGGCTCTTAGTACATCTCATTATACATCACATCTGTAGATGGACTACTTAGGTGCAGGAAGGGACAGGGCCTGTGTATCCTATGTAATCTATCATGCCAAAAAACATCTCCTAGCAGGGGCAGCCCAGAGCACATCTAAAGGTGTGCTGGGGATGCCATTCCTACACACAGCACACTGACTCACCTCAGTTCTCTCTCCGTGCAGCCCAAGATAGAGATGGGAGGGGGAGGCATTCCAACTGGAGTTGGTAGAGACAGTGCGGGATCCCAGTGTGAGGAATTCATTCCCGTGTCAGGAAGAGGAGCGCCCCTCCCCTGAGCACTGCCAGGCTGGACGGCTGCCCTACGCTCACACTGGAGTTCTGGATGGACACTCACAAGGAGAGAAGGAGGGAGGGGAGAACTATGGCTCTTCGGTGCCCCCACCACTGCAGGCGCCTGGGTGCAAAGCACCCTTCGCACCCTGGGTAGGATCGGCCCTGCATTGAAGACACGGAGAAACCAGGAACTAGCACAGACGTGGCTTGAAGGAGTGCTGTGCTGCCACTGGGTACACAGATGTGAGGGGGACACTGCTGCAGATGTGAGGAGGACCCTGCTGCTCCGCTGGGGACACGGATGTGAGGAGGGGCTCCGTTGGGGACACAGATGTAAGGAGGGGCTCCGCTGGGGACACAGTTGTAAGTACAGCCTCCGCTGGGGACACAGATGAATGGAGGGGCTCCTCTGGGGACACAGATGTAAGGAGGGGCTCCGCTGGAGACACAGATGTAAGGAGGGGATGTCTGCAAGTCAGAGCGATCATAATACAGAGAGCAGAGCAGAGAGCTTTACTGACTCGGACTTTCACTTTTCCTTCCTGGCAGCTTGCTGTTCCATCACATGAAATACTGTCTGTGCACTCCCTCCCACATCAGATGTATTTACGAGCCGATCCAGAGCTGCTGTGTATTCCTCTCCCCCTGCCTGCTCCAGCTCACACTAGATAGTCCGCCTGTGTTAGATCCAGCTTCATAACGCTGATGCTAATCGCACTCTGTCTCAGTCCACTCTGAGCAGGGAAACCGGACGTGACGCCAACGCTCCGAGGGAAAGCGCCGCCAATCAAAACAAAGGCAAGCATAATAACAGTACAGGAGGGAGTATTCAGGCGCACTGCATTGCACCACAAGGCAGGTCAAAACTCCGCAAATGAAGCGTCTCGTCTGCATTCACGTGATTGCATAGATGTCACGCTTCCCATAGTGCACTGTGTCCGGCACCCGAACACAGTGCACCTAAAGGGACTTTTTTTTTTTTTTTAAAGGGCCCTTTATTTATTAATTTTTCGATTTTTGATTCCTATGGACGGGCCACCACTGTAATCCAGTGTTATGTATTGGTTTTAATAAATGTTTTTATAAAGATCAGGTTTGTCTTAATGCGCTATTCAGTGAACTGAGGTACATTTTTTAGGGAAATGGTAAAATATAGGCCAAAAAATCTGAACTAAAATTATTTAAATGAGAGCTTTTTTTTTTTTTTGTGGGGCTCTTGCTAGCACTTGCGTTGCTATTGCTAAGACTTGCAGGGCTCTTGCTGTATACTCACCACTGCAAATTTGCTCTTGATAGAGACTTGCCACACAAATTTGCTACAAATTGGAAAAGTGTCAACTAGAACTTGTGCTTCAAGTGCACAACTTGCCAGGAAATATGTGCAGCAAGTTCACAAGACTTACAATTCAAAACTGCCACAAATGTGTGGCAAGTTATCCTTGCTACCTGGGTGGATGTCTTATCCAAGTGTCAGAGAACAGTCTGTGATTTTGCTTTTGTTATTTATCGAGGGTTAATAACTTGGATGGGGATGGGAGGTTATGGGATGCCCACTTGACTTCAGGAAAACTTTGGCAACAACTTCGGGGACATCTTCCTATATACAGCCTCCTTTACTCTCCTACTGCACACACTGTTAATCTAACAGGCTCTCAATCAGATTTAGCAATTGCCCTTTACAGGCAGGAACTTGTAGCCTCTTGTTGTGTAGCAAAACTACAATGAACAGCTTGTTCTCCTCCTCTGACTGGTGTCAGCACCACCACTTCAGGCCCTGCTAACCCACCTGGCTGCAGCTGCCACTTTCACTAGCCCTCCAGGCTAACTTCTCCACACCAGTCCTCCAGACTGACGCTTCACCGTCCCACCCTGTTGACTCTCAGGAGATCTCCCTGGGAAGAATGAAGACTTAAACACACCGCTGTCTTTAGGGAGACTGGCTACATGTGGCAGTCTCCCCCCTTGTTAGTCCCCAGCAATGCTGATCTACTCACGCGGTCCTCTCTTGCTCCCTTGCCTCCAGGAAGGGCTTCCTCCAGTGTGTTATGGAAGGAACCTTACAGTACCTGAGCCCTGGCCCAAGGCAGGACACATCCCCCCAAACTAGGGGGCACCCCTAAGTGTCACAACAGCCTCCTCAGCACTGTATCTCCATCTTCCACACAACTGTACCTGCTGGCATGGCCCATGTCTATTTACAAGGTAAGCTCTGTCCCCTGCCAGCCCGCTACTGGGGCCTCATAAATATTCAAGGCAGCCCCTCCTAACCTCCACCCATTAGCTCTAGAACATTCTCCAATGTCCCAGAAACAGGGTTAGGCACCAGAGGAGCAGTCAGGATGAGTCATCCAGCCCTGACTCGCTGAACCCTGACCCAGATTCCATAGCTCAGGCTTAGCCCTAAAAGCTACTCTAAACTCTAACACCACTTCTAGCACACACTAGAGAGTGCTACACAAGGGAATCACTGTGAACACAGCAAACTTGGCAACTGTTATGGGTCCCAGAAGCACTGCAGTGCAACAGTGTACGTTGGCATTAAAAAAAAATTACCTTGAGATGAAGAATAGAAAGACATCGGGTGGGGTCTGTTAATTGTTTTGCTATGGGCCAACACATAGACAGTTTTGAGACCTCGAACCAGATCTGGATAAACATTTTGTTGGGTTATAGAGTTAACTTAAACAGCTTTTACTGCAGTAATAAACAACATACTTATCACAGATTGGTTGGTTTGTTCTGGGGGGGGATGGTAACGCAGCAGGACCTCATATGCTGCTTATGTGAGACTCAATGGACATCTTCCAGCATCAAGTAGGTAGGACAGTTCTTAACTTTAAAGGATAAATTCATCTTTTGAAACACGTTACACCCATATTTAGGGTGCAACATGTAACATGGTCCAGTAGCTACAGCCTCTCCCTGTCCCAGTGATAGCACCCGCTCTCACTATTTGAAATAAAGCGGCCATGCAGGGCTCCGCCCACACAACCACATCATTTATTCACAGTTTTCTGTGAATGCACAAAATACAATTACCATCAGCCATTGCCGCTTTAAGTTCTGAATGGACTGCGAGGTCACTGATGAGCGGCCTCATAATTCATTGACAAGCTCTGCAGCTTGTAAATAATCAGCCCTTATAGAAGTATAAGCTGCAGTGTTTGTCTGAAGGAGTCTGGCATTGCACCCCTGATCACGGGTGCAATGCTTTCCAGGCTCCTGAGGGAAAAAATAATAAATACACATCTTTTTTCCTGCACAAATATATGCATTTATTATTTTTTCCCAAAAGGTAAAAAGGTTTAACTACTTCTTGACCACACTATAGCTGAATGATAGCTAAAGCATGGTCATCTATTGACGTCTTCCCAGAACCACACCCCTGGCGTGCTCTGTGATCATTGTGTCCTTCAGACACAGCTGATCACAGATTGGGGGTACAGGGCCAATCACATCAGCCCTTTACCAATTAACCAGCTGTGTTCAATCACAGCTGATCACAATGTACACTCGCCGGTTATCAGTATGACAGCATGAGGAGAGCCGATAACTGGCCTGTGTGAAAGGGTACATCTACACTGATATTCAGGGCACTGATTCAGGGAACAGTGCACCGCACATCAAAATTTTAGGTCCTTTTTCGTTTGTTTAGCAAAAAATAAAAACCCCAGTGGTTATTAAATACCACCAAAAGAAATCTCTATTTGTATGAAAATAAACTATAAAAATTTCATATGGGTACAGTGTTGCATGACCGCGCAATTGTCATTCAGGTCAGTGTGTCTGCCGCTTATGAAGGGTGAACATGGACGCTCTCCTCTATGGGCAGTCAGATGTTAATGGACCGCCTGTCTGTTTACACTCGACTGCCATCCAATCCGGCCAGAGGAACGGGATCCCCATCCATTTGTTTTTAGCGGATCAGATTAGATTGGATGTAGTCGGTTGTAAATGGACACATGTTCCATAGAGGTCACCTATGGCCACCAGCAGCTTCCAGTAATTAGGCTCCATCTGATGCTGGGAATTAATATACAGTAATCCCTCCCTTAAAGTGGAGTTCCACCCACTTTTACAACTCTTCAGCATCCATCACTAAACTGTGCACTGTAAACAAATTGGATATTTTTTTATTTTTTTTTCTCAGCACCTACTGTATATCTGCTGTATTCATTTTTCACTTCCTCCTCCCTGGCTGTGGCCCATCACATCATTTCCTGTTTGCAATGCCTTCTGGGAAGGGGCGGCAACTTCCTCTGACACTGCCGTTGCTATGGAAATCTGACCTGAAACCTATTACACTGCTTGTGCTGCACTGAGCATGTGCGAGATCTGCAAGGATGAGATCCAGGAAGAAATACAGTCTGGCTTCAGATGCCCACACTTAAGATGGCCACAGCCTGCTGTAAGTTTATAAAATAACAAACTACTGCTATAAACTAACAAAGCAGACCTTAGTTTACAGACTAACTTTACTAGAATACATTAAGCTTGTGTATTATAGGGGTATCTTTATTTAAAAAGTATAATTTCGGCCGGAACACCACTTTAACTTTCATTAGTTCCTCAGTGTTTTGCCTGTTTGAACCTGTACCCAGTTACCTCATCTCTGCTTCCTGTGTTCCTGGTGGCACCCTGCTTGTGTACTTTCCTCCAGTTGCACATATGTTATTTACTAAAGGAAAATCCACTGTGCACTTTGAATTGCAGTCGCTGTAGATTTGAGGGGGACATGATAAAAAAAACAGCATTTTTGCTTGCACATGATTGGATGATAGAAATCAGCAGAGCTTCCCTTGAGATCTTCAGCGACTGCACTTCCAAGTGCACTTGTAGTGCACAGTGGATTTGCCTTTAGTAAATCAACCCCATTGCATCATAGTTGGTGGATTGTTTGGTTACTTGCTTCACTGTCGCATTTATCTTTCACTTTTGCTTTGGTATAGTCTGTTGGTTGGGTGTTTGCATAAACAAACATTACTTAAACCATACTTGGTCTGATCCCAGCTTCCTTAACCACTTCAATACAGTTCACTTTCACCCCCTTCCTGCCCAGGCCAATTTTCAGCTTTTAGTGCTGTTGCACAATTGCACGGTCATGTAACACTGTACCATATCAAATTCTTATTTTTTGAGACATATAGAGCTTTCTTTTGGTGGTATTTAATCACCACTGGGTTTATTTTTTATTTTTGCTAAACTAAAAAAAGATCAACGATTTAGAAAAAAAAAACCCTTTTCTTAGTTTCAGTTATAAAATGTAGCAAACAAGTAATTTTTCACTGATGGGCAATGATAATCAGTGTAAACAATCTACTGACAGGCTTGTTGCTTATTGGCAATCCTTTCCTCACACAGACACAGTGGGGGAGACAGAATCTGGTGCAGCTCTGCATAGTAACCAATCAGCTTCCAGGTTTTATTGTCAAAGCTGAATTTAGAAGCAGATTGGCTTCTATGCAAAGCTGCACCAGTTTTAGTAAATCTTCCCTACTGGGTGAGGAAAAAACTGCCAACAACCAGCATCTGTTTACATGCGATTGGACACAGCTAATCACATGGTAAAGGGTCGCTGTGTTTGGCCCTTTACCTGAATCTGTGATCCACTGTGTCCAAAGGACACAGCAAACCTGATGTGCGCCCCAGGGGTGTGGGCGGCGTATTATAGGAGGACGTTCATGGATGCCCTCCCAGAATGAGAGTGCCGCGCTGCATTAAAGTGGTTAAGTGTAGCCTCCTGAACTGGTTATCCCTGTTGTCACTGGACACCTACATGTGGTATCCCTAATGCCGCGTACACACGAGCGGACTTTACGGCAGACTTTGCCCGGCGGACTTTTCGACGTACTTTACGACAGACTTTCTGAATGAACGGACTTGCCTACACACAATCCACCAAAGTCCGTCAAATTCATACGTGATGACGTACGACCGGACTAAAACAAGGAAGTTCATAGCCAGTAGCCAATAGCTTCCCTAGCGTGGCTTTATGTCCGTTGAACTAGCATACAGACGGCGGACTTTTCGACCGGACTCGATTTCGACGGATTAATTTAAAACATGTTTCAAATCTAAGTCCATCCAACTTTTGAGAAAACAAAGTCCGCTGGAGCCCACACACGATCGAATTGTCCGACCAAATCCCGTCCGCCGGGCAAAGTCTGCCGTAAAGTCCGCTCGTGTGTACGCAGCATTACAGTTACTGTTCAAATTGCAGTGGGTAAACTGAGTATTCTCTAGACTGGTTAGCCCCATATAAATGCTGTCAGCAAGTTAAAATAAGCCTCATTACTGGTATTCATGGCAAAAAAAAAATTCCCATATTGTTGGTGTAAGCAGGATATAACAAGCACAATCCTTAGTATAAGTAAGATAAAATAGTACTCCATATTCCCATCGCACACGTTCCTGGAAAAGCTCTCAAGGGATTGGGTGCTGTAGCAACAACCAGCTGGGAACTGGTTCAGAAGTCACAAAGAAAATGTTTGCCAGCACACCATGGATCAACAAGGAAGCATCCAAGTGAATTGTTTAATGAAAGGACAGGCATGCCTAATGAAGGGGTTCTACGTGACTCAGAAACATTCCACTACCCTTTGGATGTGATCATGCATTAAACAATTCGCTTGGACGCTTCCTTGTTGATCCATGGTGTGCTGGCAAACATTTTCCTAGTAAGATAAAATAAGCCCCATCATTGGTGTTAGAGGAAAATACGCTTCATGTCATCAGTTTTAGTAAAACAAGGGAAAAGCCCCAAATGGTTGGCGTAACTCTGATGAAAATAAGCCTCATATCATTGGTGTGGAGTGGAATAAAAAATACTTCATTGTTGGCTTTAGTAGGAGGAGAATAGGCACCATCATTGGTATCAGTAAGAAAAATGAATTCTGTTTGTGTCAGTGGGAGGTAAAAAAGGCTCCATATTATTGGTGAGGAAAATGATACTTGGTGAAAGTAGGAGGCAAAGAAGCTCAAAATCAGTGATGACTGGGAGATAAAGAAACCCCATATCACTGATGAAACTGAAATATAATAAACCCCATTGTTGGCGTCAGTGAGATTAAATAAGCCCCGTGGTGACAGTGGGAGGGAAATAAGTGCCATCATTGGTGTCAGTGAGAGAAAAAGGAGACCCCATATCATTGCTTGAAGGGAGATAATATTGTAATAATAATAATATAATATAATAATATCAATATTGTTATTACCAGTGAATGGAAAATAAGACCCTTATCATTGGAGAAACTGAGATAAAAAGTTAACTTCACTTAGAAAAACAAACCCTATTTTTTTTTCTTGACTGGCATTTCGTGCCAGAATTTATCATAGACCATCCTCCTGCAAACCAAACCCAAGCCATCACAGCTTATAATGAAACATACAGAATGTTTTTATATG
Organism: Aquarana catesbeiana; assembly: GCF_042186555.1. Classification (NCBI taxonomy): domain Eukaryota; kingdom Metazoa; phylum Chordata; class Amphibia; order Anura; family Ranidae; genus Aquarana; species Aquarana catesbeiana. The sequence goes on along the minus strand of NC_133333.1, from coordinate 43,122,642 downwards.
CTTTAGTTTTGGTTTAAACTTTATTAAAAGAAATCAAGACATAAAAATAGGAAATATAACTGTGTGCAATGCATGGGAAAGAGGAGGCTTCGGAATGTTCCGGGGTATATTTTCAGAATGTAGCACCCCCTGACCCCAAAGCATGTAAGGTAACCCAGAGGAAGGGTGGGTAGCATTTCATCTCAGGGTCCAATCCTTGGCAATAGTGGAGCAATGTGTACAGATGGGAGCTAGACGCTAGTCACTTTTAGATGCAAGAAATAAAGTTCATTGACTCAACACTCCATGGAGAGAGAATTAGAGCACAGGCCTCCCATGGATGAGGCAGACACCAGAAAAGGATACTTGCATTCTTCACATATAGAGGACCTTCAAGCAAACCCAGATTCTGTGAAAGCAGCCCTTGACTGTAAAGCACTGGAGGCCCAGAAGAGATACAAGGAAGCTGAACTATTACTTCAAATCAGTTTGACTACAGCTTTGCATTTACAGAATAGATTCTTCTGCTTAAGGCAGGGTGGCTACACTCTTCCCCTGCCAAGAGGAAGGACATCCTTCGAGTATGTGCAAAAAATGCTCACATGCCTGAATACAATGCCCTGGCCTTGTGAACAAGGATAGGTATAAAGGGAAAAATAATCCTGAGATGTAAATTCGGCCCTGCTTACAGCCTCATTTATTGAATGCTACACTACATCATTACTATACATTTTCAGTACAGCGAATAGTGTATGGCCAGGTCTGGTCTGCATTGAACATGTAGATATTTTGCAGGCTGAGAAAAGTCTGATGATGCAGAGAGATTTTCACAGTTGAAAGGATGTCTTCATGGTGACCGGGGATCATATGTATTATGTGAGTACGTCACATCCAAGAAATGCTGGAGGGAAACCTAAAGACAAATAGTGATACGAAAATATTAACAAAATATTGTACAGTATATGCAATATTGAATTATGTAATACTTTATAATGATAGTTCAGGGAAGGGTTATAACCCCTGTTTTATATCAACAAAAAAAATGGTTAGGTATCCATTTTCTGATGAACCCTGGGCAGTATGAACCCAGAAGTGCTCAGCTCTGAGAACCTTGGATCAGAGTTATCAAACTCTGGACACTCTGGCTGAGGAAGAAATTAATTAATCACAGTCTGTGCTTATTCAGTTTCAACAGCATGCAGAGGTGCCATCATGGGTCTAATAGTGAATCTGTAACCTGCACTTTGCTATAACATAAGTTACTGTACTTGTCATCCTCCTTGGTTTTTTAAAATTAATTTTATTATCCCAACATTTAATATGTAGCACCCTCCTAGATAGGTTACTAGGAAAGCCAGATAAATTTAGTTTTGTTAGTCTAGGACAGGCTGTGTTTGGGCTTTGCGGGTTTGATTGCTTCTGGCTGTTTTCTGGAGGATTTCAGAATATGGTGGAAAGAGGCAGATAAGCAGCCTGAATATTTATGTAGCTTCAGCCAATCCCTGGGAGAAGGTGCCCAGAAGGTGGCTGGGGGAGTGCGAAATTAGCTTAGAGCCCGAGGTAGCCCTGTTCTTGTCCAAGCAGAGAAGTTCCCATCTTGAAGGACTGCTGCCCTTCTAGGCAGCCCATCTGAAAATTCTACCTGTTCTCATCAAGGTTCCAGCTGTGGCAGAGCTGAGGGGTTTATTCTGCTAAAATCTCTGAAGCTAAGCGAGGGATTTCACTGGGTATCTGGTCTGGGAGATTCACTGAGGGATTGTCGGTCTGATATTGGAAGGAGGCAAAAAATGAATTCTGCTTTGTGGGGCATTGTGAGTACAAACCTGAATGGAGGATCCTAGTAACTGTTGCTGCTGAAATCCCTAGCATATCAATACTAGTGCTTGCATGCCCTGGGACATTGCTGAAGGTGTCCCTGTGCTGTTCATTTTTCTCAGTCTTTGCATGACTATCCTGAAAAGTAGTAGGACAGTGAAGAACATCCTCCGTTTATTTCTTAGCGCTCATGCATTGCTCCTAACTGTCCCTGATTTCGAGGGACTGTCCCTGATTTGGAACAAAGTCCCTCTGTCCCTCTTTCCTCCTCATTTGTCCCTCATTTTGGTCTGATCTATATAATTGTATATAAAGTGCACTTTTTATCTTTCAAAAAGTGTTTCCCAGTGCTAAACCTTTCATCCAAATTCTAAATTGCTGCATTTGTAAATGCTAAAAGCCAATTTAAAGGAATAATAGTGGTATAAAAAAAAGCACTTGTGAATTTAATTAACCTTTATTTTGGTTATTTCTAGTTTAAGAGGGTGTGGCAGGAGGCGTGTCCTATGCCTACATACGTTTGCTAGTAGGTGTCCCTCATTCCCATCTCAAAATGTTGGGAGGTAAGCTCATGGAGTATCCCACAGCTAATTATGTCCTATCCATGTTAACCAGCAATACATTTAAAAAAGTCAACCCCCTAGACTGTTCATTGAGCCAGAAGAGTGACTGTTGCTGTGTGCCTGGCTGCTATAGCTTTGATCTGGGAAAGGAACCTGAGACATATCAGCAGCAACCTACAGGGGTGAGCGCTACAAATACAATAAATTAAAAACACACAACAACTCCCCTGCCCCAAGCAAACACATATATGAACAGAAACTCACGCATCGGCTACGCACAAGTGTGAAAATGACAATTGTGTCACACATATTAGTTATCATCATGCATGCCAGCGTAAGAGCCATTACTTCTAAGGCCATCATTTATGGTTAAATCTAAATCGATGAACTGTAAAAGCTTTTACATTTTTGCCAATGGAAAATTTTGATTGCGGTTTTACAGGAGCGTGCAGTTTTGAGGATTGGCATGTTTGGTATCTCAACACAACCTCATCAAGAAATTGGAGGTTATATTGTGTGTGCACTAACAAATTTGAGTGGTTTTTTTTACTGACAATATAGATTTGATAAACTGTAGCATGAATATTGAGTGAATTCAAAGTAATGTGTTGTTACCTTCATTATTTTCCAGCAGTAGACTCTATGATGCTGTATATAGATTTGTCCTTGTCTGTTGGTTCCTGTTTGTAGAAAGAAAATAAGTCAGTTTGGCTGGAATAGAGTTATAGGACTAGGACTTCACATATAAGTAAAATATAAATAGTCTGTATCTTCTTTATATGCAAGTTGTTACCATTAGAATTCCCAGTGCAGCAGCCTGCTAACAGTGCAGTATAGCCAGGACACCAGCAATTATTTTACATACTGATAACAGCACAAACCCATTTTACTGCAAATACCCAGCATACAGATTCATATTAACATAACAATGTATAATAATAATTACCTCATAGTGAGATTCTGGACTTATTTTCTCCTGCATATAAGAAACATATTACATCATAGAAGGAAATAATACATTTTATTACTGGTAATATGTTATTAGAAATTAGTGAACCAATAAATTAGGTTGCATTTTTTTTTCTTTAATCACAATCCCTCTGCTACATTGATGGATATCCTTAAAAAAAACAGCCAAACACACCCAGGCCTCTCTAAAACATTCATTGCACGAATGTCAGAAGCATTCGTGCACACTGAACAAAATGCCATCATAGCATTTGTAAGATTAATGCCAGTGTCTTCAGCTTCATCTGTTGGCCAAAATATGGTATCGTTTTCTGAAACACCTCGGTGAGAAAACTACACTGCATTTTGGCCATGAATTGGAGCTGTACATGATTTTGTTCAGCAAGCATGAATGCTTCTGACATTTGTGCAACAAATGTTTTATAAATAGACCTCCAAGTGTATGGCCTTGTATTAGTATAGCAAGTATTCAACGCTCCCCCATGATGGTACCCATTTGCCATTTATTACTAGGAATGTAAGGGGCAGAAAAAAACAGTCCACATTTCAAATACAAGTTTGGTACTAAATGATATTGGTTTCTTTTGCATCCCTGTTTGGTGCATGCCTGTACAGTAGCTTCTAGGGATGCACCGATACCATTTTTTTTACAATGAGTACAAGTACCGATATTTTTATTTTTTTTTTTAGTACTCGCCGATACCAATTACCGATACCCACCGCAACTGTTTTGTTTTAACTTCAGCTGTCAGCAATGGTATAAAGCATTGACAAGTTATTTACAGTACAAATGAAATAAATTGATTTTTTTTTTTAATTTAGCGCTTTTTCAATGTGAAATGTGTAAATATATGTTAATATATATGTGTAAAAATATTCACTAACAAATCAAACACAAAAAAAAGTTTTAATTGTTTATGGTTTATAACATAGATGTGAACAAAAGAAAAAAAAGCAGGAACATAATAATTAAATGGAGGAGAATAGGCAGTTAATTAAGGCTGATTAGAGTAAATTTAAGGTTATTAAGGGGTTAAACAGAGGAACATTTGTTCATCCCTTTGATCTGCAGATGAAGAAACAGAAATATACAAAAAGAAACAATGTTTCTTTTTATTTTAGTGTTTCAGGGCTGAGCAATTTTGTTAATAAACATTGCAGGCTGCTTTTTTTTTTGACAGCTCCAATTATTTAACACTGGGGAGACCCACTGACAGCTCAAAGAAACGAGCCTGAAAATATCGGTTTCAGGTATCGGTGCATTTGCACGAGTACCGATACTTGTGCAAATACTTGGTATCGGCACCAATACCGATAACAATACTAGTATTGGTGCAACCCTAGTAGCCACTATCAGCCATGATAACCGGGTAAAGGAGTCCTTTATACCTATTACGGTTACCAGGGATGAGTTTCAGATGTGGTCCATAGAAAACAAAAATTCTGAGCAGGCTTCCCTTTTTTCTTTGTTTTTTCTTTTTTATTATTGAGAAGCTTCCCTATAATGTTAAATGCCGTGAAAAGCTCCTCTGCAACTTCACCCATTCCACCTACAGAGTGAATGAATCGGATTCTCATAGGGATTTATTTTAGGAACTGGACCATAGGATTCTAGAAATGTTCCAGTTCCGTTACTCTCTCTCTCTCTCTCTCTCTCTCTCTCTCTCTCTCTCTCTATATATATATATATATATATATATATATATATGCAAAATTGTCATGCAAGTTTTTTTTTAATGCTAAAGCTAAACTCCAGGTAAGCCGCTAAATACAGATGAAAAACATAAAGGAGCTTCTTTACCTACCAAGGAATTTATATATGTCTTTCCAGGTCTAAGATTTATACAGCTCTGTCACACTGCATAGATTTTTGTTTTTACAATTATAAACCTTTTTATTTGTATTATGTTTAAAGGGATGGTACAAATTTAACAGGGATATTTAAGGCTCTCCTTGCTGTGGGAAAACTAGCCTAGCACTGGTATGGTATGTTTCAATAAGGGTTACATTTTGTTTTTGAATATAAAAATAAAAAGTGAATAAACAAGAAGATGTCAGTTTAGTGGAATTTACCCCGATATTTTGTAACTCAAATATAATAATAATAAAACTATTACCTGGATTTCTGGAAAAGTCATTTCATAGATGTGTTGTTCAGGAACATGTGCATTCTCATACACTGTACTACTTGGAGTTTCTAAAAAGAAAGTGCTATGTAAGTGGTGTAAAATAATTCTTTTATACACACGAGATATAATTATAAATAAGATAAAATCAAAAACAAAATTAAAAAGGATCATATAGCAAAACCAAATCATAAAATCAACAAGATAACACACATTCTATATAATGTAGTAGTTGACATGCCCGATATCCAGCAAAGCATGAAGTACATAAAATCCAAAAGATAAGGTGGCACTTATGGGGCTTGAAAGGTTAACACTCAGGAAAAGGAACGTATTCCTTGTCAAAACATCTAAATAAAACTTCATCACTAAGGACCAAAGAAGGATCTGTGGAAGCCAATCACATGGCAGCAACTCAATGCAGTCACATTTGTGTGGACATATTAGCAAAATAATGTCACGGTATTGTAAAGGCCACAGCCTTGTGTTCACCATTACTTAAACCTACCGATCGGGGGAGAAGGGACTTAGTCAGGGAGGTGACCAAGAACCCGATGGTCACTCTGACAGAGCTCCAGCGTTTCTCTGTGGAGAGAGGAGAACCTTCTAGAGGAACCACCATCTCTGCAGCACTCCACCAATCAGGTCTGTATGGTAAAGTGACCAGACAGAAGCCACTCCTCAGTAAAAGGCACATGACATCCCACCTAGAGCTTACCAAAGGAAACCCGAAGGACTCTTAGACCATGAGAAACAAAATGCTCTGTTCTGATAAAACAAAAATTGAACTCTTTGGCCTAAATGGCAAATGTCATGTCTGGAGGAAATCAGGCACTGCTCATCACCTGGCCAATACCATCCCTACAGTAAAGCATGGTGGTGGCAGCATCAAGCTGTGGGAATGTTTTTCAGCAGTAGGAACTGAGTGACTAGTCAGGATCGAGGGAAAGATGAATGCAGCAATGTACAGAGACATCCTTGATGAAAACCTGCTCCAGAGCGCTCTGGACCTCAGACTGGGATGAAGGTTCATCTTCCAACAGGACAACGACCCTAAGCACACAGCTGAGAAAACAAAGGATTGGCTACGTGACAACTCTGTGAATGTCCTTGAGTGGTCCAGCCAGAGCCCAGACATGAACCAGATTGAACATCTCTGGAGAGATCTGAAAACGGCTGTGCACCGAAGCTCCCCATCCAACCTAATGGAGCTTGAGAGGCCCTGCAAATAAGAATAGGAGAAACTGCCCAAAAATAGGTGTGCCAAGCTTAAAGCATCATACTCAAAAAGACTTGAGCCTGTTATTGGTTCCAAAGGTGCTTCACCAAAGTATTGAGCAAAGGCTGCGAATACTTATGTACTTGTGATTTTTATGGTTTTATATTTTTAATAAATTTGCAAAGATTTCAAACAAACTTCTTTCACATTGTCATTATGGGGTATTGTCTGTAGAATGTTGAGGAAAATGATTAATTTAATCAATTTTTTTTTTATCCTCATTTCATCCAACGAGGATAAAGTGAAGTGCTGTGAATACTTTCCAGATGCAGTGTGTGTGTGTGTGTGTGTATACCCCTTACTAACCATTCAGTGTCCTCCACCCCTCTCTGCCAATCCCTCCACTGGCTTCCACCCACCCAACGAAAAAAAAAATCAAAGTACTAACAATAATTTACAAAGCCATCCATAACTCTGCCCCCAGCTACATCATTAACCTAGTGCCAAAATACGAACCAAGCCTCTCTCTTTGGTCCTCCCAAGACCTCCTGCTTTCTAGCTCCCTTGTCACCTCCTCCCATGCTGGCCTCCAGGATTTCTCCAGAGCTTCTCCCATCCTTTGGAACTCCCTACCCCAATCTGTCCATTGGGACAGTTCCCCCAATCTAGCCATCTTTAAACGATCCCTGAAAACCCTTCTCTGTAAAGAAGCCTATCCTGCTGCTAACTAATACACTGTTTTACTTCCTCCATCAGGTTATCCCCCACAACTACTACCTTTTGACCTTCCCTTTTAGATTGTAAGCACTAATGAACAGGACCCTCTGATTCCTCTTGTACCAAATTGTAATGTAACTGTAATGTCTGCCTTCATTTTGTTAAGTGCTGCGCAAACTGATGGCGCGATATAAATCCTGTATTATAATAATAATAATAATGATAGATAGATAGATAGATAGATAGATAGATAGATAGATAGATAGATAGATAGATAGATAGAGAGAGAGAGAGAGAGAGAGAGAGAGAGATAGATAGATAGATAGATAGATAGATAGATAGATAGATAGATAGATAGATAGATAGATAGATAGATAGATAGAGAGAGAGAGAGAGAGAGAGAGAGGGAGAGAGAGAGATAGATAGATAGATAGATAGATAGATAGATAGATAGATAGATAGATAGATAGATAGATAGATAGATAGATTATGATATTGGTTGGCATAGCTGCAGACTGGTCAGGGTGCCCATGCTGACCCATATCCAAAGCTAAGAGCGCCTACAATGAGCATGTGAGCATCAGAACTAGCCCATGGAGGAAGAGGGCCTGGTTTGAGTTTTATTTTACAACATGTGGATGGCTGGGTGCTTGAATGTGTTTTACTTAGAGAAGAGATGGCACCAGGATGCACAATGTGAAGAAGGTAAGCCTGTGCAGGCAGTGTGATGCTTTACGCAAAGTTTTGCTGGGAAACCTTGTGTTGCCCTATATGTGAATGTTACTTGGCATGTACCACCCACCTAAACATTGTTGCTGACCAAGTACACCCCCCTTCATGGAAAACATATTCCCTGATGGCAGCAGCTTTTTTCAGCAAGATGTGCCCCGCCACACTGCAAAAATGCTTCAAGAATGGTTTGAGCAACAACGAGTTTGACGTGTTGACTTGACCTTTGAATTCTCCAGATCTTATTCCAATTGAGCATATGTGATGGAAAAACAAGCCTGCAACTTGCGGGCCTTAAAGTGGTTGTAAACCCACTTTGAAAAAAAAAAAAACTAACACCTGCAAGACAAAGGCATAATGAGTGGGTATCGCGGCTCTGGCGCTGTGATTGGCCGGATCCGCGATGACATCACTCCCATGCATGCGCGCAGTAAAAGGCATGCTCACTGAAGCAACGGCACATACGTGCCATTGCTTCAGTTTGTGTCAGTGCGCATGTGCCGATGGCATTGGCCAGTACAGGTTTAGGAGATGGGTAGCTACAGGTAAGCCTTATTATAGGCTTACCTGTAGCAAAAAGTGGTCTGTAAGAGTTTACAACCACTTTAAAGGATTTGCTACTTATGGCTTGGTGCCAGATACAACAGCATACCTTCAGAGGTCTAGGGGTCAAAGCTGTTCTGGCAGGATAAGGGAAACCTACTCATTTAGGTGGGTGACCATAAACGTATGGCTAATTGGTGTATACAGTATATACACAGTAAAATGTTTACGTAGTGGTCGCAAGTTGTTAAAGGATTTTCTGGGTTTGTATCTCAATGGCTGATCTTCATTACATTACATAATAAAGACAAGTGTTGTTAATCCAACATAATTCTGTGTTTTTCTGAACATAGCAGTTATGGTCAAACCCAGATTTAATCTGAACATTCTGTAGAACTAATTCACTGGAAAACCTGACCAATTACCGTATTTATTGGCGTATAACACGCACTTTTTTCCCCTTAAAATAAGGGGAAAATCGTGGGTGCGTGTTATACGCTGATCCCCGCTATTTTGTGATCTGTCGGAGCAATCGCCGCGATCGCCGCCGACATTCACATAGCTTGTATTTTTAAACATGGCGCCGCGGAGTTTGGAGGGACTCAGCGGCGCTCGTTCAGCTGAACGAGCGCCGCCAAGGACACAGTGACTGGGCGGAGCCGAGATACACATAGCCGAGGGTTCTCGGCTTTTCTCGGCGCCGTTCACAGTCCCGCCATTGGACCTGTGTTATGTCCATCATAGGGACTGGGCGTGACTGTGAACGGCGCCGAGAATAGCCGAGAACCCTCGGCTATGTGTATCTCGGCTCCGCCCAGTCACTGTGTCCTCGGCGGCGCTCGTTCAGTTGAACGAGCGCCGCAGAGTCCCTCCGAACTCCGCAGCGCCATGTTTAAAAATACAAACTAAACGTTTGTATGTCGGCGGCGACAAGGCTGCACTGGGGTAAAGCTGCACTGGGGACAAGGCTGCACTGGGGCAAAGCTGCACTGGGGCAAAGCTGCACTGGGGACAAGGCTGCACTGGGACAAGGCTGCACTGGGGACAAGGCTGCACTGGGGACAAGGCTGCACTGGGGACAAGGCTTCACTGGGGCAAAGCTGCACTGGGGCAAAGCTGCACTGACAAGGCTGCACTGGGGCAAAGCTGGACTGACAAGGCTGCACTGGACACTGGGGTAAAGCTGCACTGGGGACAAGGCTGCACTGGGGCAAAGCTGCACTGGGGACAAGGTTGCACTGGGGCAAGGCTGCACTGGGGCAAAGCTGCACTGGGGACAAGGCTGCACTGGGACAAGGCTGCACTGGGGACAAGGCTGCACTGGGGACAAGGCTGCACTGGGGCAAAGCTGCACTGGGGCAAAGCTGGACTGACAAGGCTGCACTGGGGCAAAGCTGCATTGACAAGGCTGCACTGGACACTGGGGAAAGGCTGCAGATGAACACTGATGAGGCTGCATTGATGGGCATTTAAATGTAAGTTTTTTTCCTTAAACTTCCCTCCTAAAAGTTTTTTTCCTTAAAATTCCCTCCTAAACTTGGGGTGCGTGTTATACGCCGGCGCGTGTTATACGCCGGCGCGTCTTTTCAATATGTCCTCATTGAAAGGTTTTACATATGGTTTGCAATGCTGACCTGATCTGAACTATGGTTTAAATTACACATAACCAATTTTACTCAAAGAATAAGAATGCTATACTTCTTTTTGCCTTTAGAACAAAGTACACAATGACTTCAAGGATGAATATCCCAAACACTGTGCCGATGACAATTCCAACAATTTTACCACCTCCAAGTCCACTTCCAGAAGTCTGACATAGTGTTGTAGCTGTGGGAACATAGAAGACAGAAACAGGGAAATCGCAAGAGAAAATGGTGATTAATGTTATCAAAGAATCCAAATTTAAATGAACAAAACAGTTGTCAAAGCATGCAAAAAAAATGAATAAAGTGTTTACAAACCCAAATAATTAAACTAAATACACTATGGGGGTTATTTACTAAAGCTGGAGAGTGCAAAATCTGGTGCAGCTCCGCATGGAAACCAATCAGCTTCCAGGATTTATTGTCAAAGCTTAATTGAACAAGCTGAAGTTAGAATCTGGTTTAGCTGTACATGGTAGTCAATCAGCTTCTGAGTGCTCCAGTTTTAGTAAATCCCCCCCCATTACCAAAAGTAGTGGGACACCTGCCCAATACAGACTAAGACACCCCAGTCTTAGTCCGTAGGGTTCAATGTTGAGTTGGCCCACCCTTTGCAGCTATAACAGCTTCAACTCTTCTAGGAAGGCTGTCCACAAGATTTAGGAGTGTGTCTATGGGAATGTTTGACCATTCTTCCAGAAGCACATTTGTGAGGTCAGGTACTGATGTTGGACGAGGAGGCCTGGCTCGCAGTCTCCTCTCTAATTCATCCTAAAGGTGTTGAGGTTGGGGTCAGGACTCTGTGCAGGCCAGTCCAGTTCCTACACCCCAAACTCGCTTATCCATTTCTTTATGGACCTTGCTTTGTGCACTGGTGCACAGTCACTTGAAACAGGAATGGGCCATCCCCAAACTCTTCCCACAAAGTTAGGAGTATGAAATTGTCCGAAATGCCTTGGTATGCTGACATCTTAAGATTTCCCTTCACTGGAACTAAGGAGCCAAGCTTAACCCCTGAAAAACAACCCCATACCATAATCCCCCATCACCAAATGATTTGGACCAGTGCACAAAGCAAGGTCCATAAAGACATGGATAAGCGAGTTTGGGGTGGAGGAACTTGATTGGCCTGTCCTGACCTCAACCCGAAAGGGATGAATTAAATCGAACACTGCAAGACAGGCGTTATCGTCCACATCAGTGCCTGACCTCACGAATGCGCTTCTGGAAGAACGGTCAAACATTCCCATAGGCACACTCCTAAACCTTGTGGACAGCCTTCCCAGAAGAGTTGAAGCTGTTATAGCTGCAAAGGGTGGGCCAACTCAATATTGAAACCTGCGGACTAAAACTGGGATGCCATTAAAGTTCAAGTGCCCCAATACTATTGGTAATATAGTGTATGTAGTAATGGACATGTTTTGTAACATCAAAAAGTATTTATTCTGTCCTGATTTCAGTTAAATAACTTCAGCATAGGTTATGAACAGGCACATCCATTACTACAGCAAGGTGACAAAGCTATAGCATGGTAACCCTTTAGAATTGGACAAGTAGCCCCCCCAACCCACAGTAAACTGGCACATTCTATTACACCAACGCATGTAATGTGTGTTGACGCGGGTTGCGCATGTTACTGTAATGCGATAGTCAAGGGGCTCTAATGGGTATATGTATATAAATGAGTCTCTTGGCAATTTGCCCAGTGAAGAATAGATATTTGCCAAAGTGAGAGGATTTTTCCACCATTATACAGTCACACTCACCACATTGGCAATAGGCAAAATGTACACCAGGTGATGCAGTTGCTGGCAAACAGACATGGAACATCACCACCTGGAAAGGATTAATGAAGATTTGGATTTGGCCTCCATGCAAAACTGCTGACAATAACTTTATGGGGTCTGTCATTTGTGTGTGTGTGTGGGGGGGGGGGTTACTTTTTCAGCTCTTGGGGAGGTAAATGTCTGCTTGTCTTTCTACCTATTATCAGAGGTACAACAGGCTCTATGTGCAAGAACACAAGATTAGCACACTCAATACTGAATACATCACTATGTAAACATGAGATTGTGACAGAAACACCTTTGGGGAAAAAACCTTAACTTGGCATCCATCCACCAAATCGCTGCCACAGTACAAGGGTTGCCAATCTAAATATTTTATTAACACTTTATGGAAAGCCCGACATTTTCGTGGACATATTAACAAAATCATTTCAGAGTATTGTAAAGGAAGCAGCATTGTGTTCACCATTCCTTAAATTAGAAAGCCTAATTGTTTTGAACCCACATAATTAACTGCATTACTAGCATCAGAAAAACACAATTGGTACTTCCAGTGTTAAACAGCTTGTCCACAGCAACATAATGCGTAAAAATATAACATTGTAAATCCCAGCCTATCCAGGTTGAACTACTCTTAGGCCCCGTACACAAGGTCGGACATTGATCGGACATTCCGACAAACAAAATCCTAGGATTTTTTCCGACGGATGTTGGCTCAAACTTGTCTTGCATACACACAGTCACACAAAGTTATCGAAAAATCCGATCATTCTGAACGCGGTGACGTAAAACACGTACGTTGGGACTATAAACGGGGCAGTAGCCAATAGCTTTCATCTCTTTATTTATTCTGAGCATGCGTGGCACTTTGTGTGTCGGATTTGTGTACACACGATCGGAAATTCCAACAACGGATTTTGTTGTCGAAAAATTTTATAGCCTGCTCTCAAACTTTGTGTGTCGGAAAATCCGATGGAAAATGTGTGATGGAGCCTACACACGGTTGGAATTTGCGACAACAAGGTCCTATCACACATTTTCCGTCGGAAAATCCGACCGTGTGTACGGGGCAATAGAATTTCCCTAGCACGGAAATGTAAAAGGCAGGGTCCTTGAAAGAGTGGTCACAGCCTCAGATTCCCCAGAACCTAGAGCATTTTTCTCTAGCCAAACTGGCTTTTTCAGCGTTTCTTTCCATATAAAGTTTATTGGCATATTTAAAACAACAGTTATGCTGTGGTATTTTTCATACTACAGTGTCCTTGCATTCTGTTACTTACTCCTAAACCTTTCCACTCTGCATTTCATACTCCTGAACTCCCAGCTCTACAATACTCCTGACCCTTGCACTCTGCATTTCATACTCCTGAACTCCCAGCTCTACAATACCCCTGACCCTTGCACTCTGCATTTACCATAGCTCCCAACTGTGCCTGATTTCTATGGACTACCCCTCATTTGGAACAAAGTCCCTCTTTCCTCCTCATCTGTCCCTGATTTTAGTCTGCTCTATATATAGTAATTATATTCTAAAAGCCATTATAAAGGAATGGTAGTGGGAAAAAAAGGACTTGTGGATTTAACCCAATCATTTTTTATGTACAATTCTCTATTAAGGGGGGGTGTCTTATGCCTACATACTTTTGCGAATAGGTGTCCCTCATTCCCATGTCAGAAAGTTGTGAGGTAAGGCATTACCTATTCCTGAACTCTACATTAGTTACTACTGACCCCTGAACGCTGCATTACCTACTGCTAAACCCTGAATGTATGAAGCCTTCTAAGTGCTGATTAGCGATGAGCCGAACACCCCCAACCCCCCCCCCCCCCCGCACGTTCTGTTCGCACCAGTTTGTGCAAAATTTGTGCCAACATGCGAACACCCTTAAAGTCTATGGGACACGAACATGAAAAGTCAAATGTGTAAAGGCTTATATGCAAGTTATTGCCATAAAAAGTGTATGGGGACCTGGGTACTGCCCCAGGAGACATGTATCAATGCAAAAAAAGTTTTAAAAAGGAAGTTTTTTCAGGAGCAGTGATTTTAAGAATGCTTAAAGTGAAACAATAAAAATTAAATATTCTTTTAAATATTGTGCCTGGGGGGCCCCCTTAGTCTGCCTGTAAATTAGCGCATCTGTCTAATGTGTTTTACAGTCCTGCAGCAAAATTACATTTCTAAAGGAAAAAAATTCATTTAAAGTTGATCGCAGCTGTAATGTATTGCCAGCTCCTGGTAATATAGATAAAAATCAATGAAAAAATCGGCGTGGGTTCCCCCCAGTCCATACCAGGCTCTCCAGGTCTGGTATGGATTTTATGGGGAACTCCACACCAAAATGAGAAAAAAATGGAGTGGGGGTCCCCCCAAAATCCACTCAGAACCATACCAGGCCCCATGCCCTCAACATGGGGAGGGTGCTTTGGGGTCCCCTCCAAAGCACCTTGTCCCCATGTTGATGGGGACAAGGGCCTCATCCCCACAACCCTTGCTCAGTAGTTGTGGGGGTCTGCGAGTGGGGGGGGCTTATCGGAATCTGGAAGCCTCCTTGAACAAGGGGGCCCCCATACCCCCCCATGTGAATGGGTATGGAGTATATTGTACCCCTACCCATTCACCAAAAAAAGTGTCAAAAAGAAAAAACACAAAATACAGTTTTTGACAATTCCTTTATTAAAAAAGAAAAAAAAAGTGTCCAGCGATGTCCCTCCTTCCTCAATCACAGTGACAGCTGTTATAAAGGCAAGGGTGGGGCCACCTGCTGAAGTAACCGGATGACCCCACCCCCCTCTGACGACACATGATGTCAGAAGGGGGCAGGGTCAACTGGTTATGTCACCGGGTGGCCCCGTTTTTGCCTATATAACAGCTGTCAAAGCCAGGAGACAGCAGTCGGTGGGACACCTCCAATTGAGGCGGAGATTTTTTTCTATTTTTCGGGTCCGCCTGCGCCATGATTGAAGATGGATGGACATCGCGGGACACTTTTTTTTTAATAAAGGATCTGTCTCCTATCGTTTTTCCTTTTTTGACACTTTTTTGGTGAATGGGTAAGGGTACAAAGTACCCGATACCCATTCACATAGGAGGGGGGCCAGAATCTGGGGGCCCCCTTGGTAAAGCCCCCCACCCGCAGACCCCCTCAGCCACTGGGCAAGGGTTGTGGGAATGAGACCCTTGTCCCCATCAACATGGGGACAAGGTGCTTTGGGGTCCCCCCAAAGCACCCTCCTAATGTTCAGGGCATGTGGCCTGGTACTGTTCGGGGGGTGCTCTCTCTTCCCCCCCATCTTGACCTGCCAGGTTGCATGCCTGGATAAGGGTCTGGTATGGATTTGGGGGGTACCCCATAGGTATACTGGGATAAAGTGCAGCCAAACCCCCATCTTGGGATCAGAGTAGCTGGTAAGTCACTTGAGAATTGGGTGTGAAGATTTTTTTAAATTAACTTTTTACACAAGAGCACCTTTTTCCTGATGGATTTTAGTGACTTATTCATGAATGTTTTTTCACATTCTTATTTACAGTTTTTGATATATATAATGGTTACTTGATTAATCATGAATTTATGCACTTTATATTGATAGTGCAACACGTTTTTCAGTAATTTTAATATGTATAATGTTTATGTGGACATTTTGTGAGCACAGCTCTCACATAGAAATGATTCTTTTTTACTATTTGGTGACACTTTGCGCGGCTTATTTTTTTTAAGAAGATTACACATACTGTTGTTGTATCTTCAAACCAGTGAAAGCATGCACTGGGAACCAGACCAGTGTCAGAATTTGCCTAGGGGTCAAGTAGTTAAACTTTAAGCAGTTGGTACATGCGTTGGGCACGGACCTTACAGTAGGTACATGGAAAGGGGCCAGATACAAAACACTGAACTCATTTACCCCTGACAAGCTTTGAGGTGGCAGACATTTTGCAAATGAGTCAGCAGCAAGGAGTAGTAAAATAGAAAGCTGACATTGTACAGTTGTCAATGGAATGGGAAGGGGGGCATCTATAAATCTTATTCTGTTGATTACTGACTGAGGGCAATTTTTCCTCACTTTGGGGAGATATACTCTGAATAGCCAGTTGTGTATCCAGAACTGGAAATAAAGACAACTTTCCCCAACAGGACACAGGCAAACAATCTTCACACATTGCAATGATGCCCTATTTGATCCAAAACTAGAGATGCACTTTAACCTGTAAAAAATCATGTATTTAACATGCATCCCCCTAACTATAACCCAAATTAATTCAAACTAAGCCACAAAAACAAAATTGTGCTCTACCATATGTTTGTTGTGCTGGGAGACTCTGCTCTGATAGCAAGAAGTCCCCCATTAAAGTCATGACACTAAAGAATCTCATGGAAGAAAAGTAGTGAACATATTTACAAGCACCTTCTGCTTTGTCATGACAGAGTTGGCCAATACCATTTTGAAGATGGCCAGCTATTTACAGCACTTGCACAGTACCTTATTGGTCAGGAAATGTTTGGGAACTTACCGTTATCTGATTCCATATATAAAGATGCCGTGGCAGTATGCCGAGTTGCTGGGTTGCTGACCACACATGTGTATATCAACTTGTTCTCCAACTTTGCTCCATGTATATGGAATGTATTCTCCTGGGCACTTACATTTGTTCCATTAAACCACTGGTAGCTGGGCCGTGGGACAGAATCAGCAGAACACGTTAATAAAATGGCAGAATTTTTGAAGGACTGGCCAATTATTTTCACATTTTCTGGACCATCTGCAATAAAAAAAATAAAAAAGAATTCCAGTGTCAGTATAACAGAAGAGGGAAGAAAGGTTACTCAATTGGTGGTAAGCAAGGCTGTGTGCTTAGAGTTCTGAGTACATTGAAAGCAGCTTTAAAGCAGAGTTCCACCCAAAAATGGAACTTACGCTTTAAGGGAAGGTGACCATCTGACATGCCACATTTGGCATGTCATTTTTTTTTGGGGTGGAACACCGCGGCGCTGGAAGCAAGTTAACCTCTCCCCCCTCCCTCTCCCCCTCCCTCTCGACAATCATCTGGGACACGTCACAGGTCCCAGATGATTGCCCGGCCAGTTACAGCGCACTGCGCGGTGCGTGCCCGGCTGTGAAGCCACAGTTTTTTTTCTAAGTGAAACTCCGCTTTAACCAAAAGTTGTTTTTTTTTCTTTGCTTTAAACTAGGGTGACCAGACGTCCCTGATTTCTGGGGACAGTCCCCAGATTGAGGACACTGTCCCCTGAGACCGTCTGTCCCTGGTTCTGTCCCCGGATTAGAGGGGCGGTGGGGGGGCCCAAGACCCGTGATCTCCCCCTGCATCTCTGGCTGTCAGTTTAGTATGCAGTGGGGGGAGGTGGGAGGCAGAGATCAGCAGCTCTATGGTGTCAGCGGGATCTCCCTTGGGCTAGTAGTTCTCTTCCTGAGTGTATGCAGTGGAGAGGGGAGGGGCCTCTAACCCAAGCATATATCAGTTTCACTCTTCAGTGTACAAGTTAGACACTCTGCTTGTACATTCTTGCTGATACACGCTTGGGTCAGAGTCCCCTCCCCTCTCCACTGTATATAGTCGGGAAGAGAACTACTAGCCCCAGGGAGATCCTGCAGCTTGCGGGAACCACAGAGCTGCCAATCGTCGCCTCCCACCTCCCCACACTGCATAGTGAACTGCAACAGAAGTGATGTAAGGTACAGGGGGAGATGCTGACCACAGAATAAACATGCGGGTGAGTAACCATGGGGTGAAATTGTGGGGTGGGGGGGTACAGAGATGTGCTGGGGGTACAGACCACAGATGTGTTAGGCCCCTTTCACACTGGTGGACTAATCGGGTCCCACTGTCAGTTTTTCAGGTAGACCCGATCAGACCATCCATTGCTCTCTATGGAGCCGTAGATGTCAGCGGACCTGTGTCCGCTGACACCCATCACCATCTGATCCGGTCCACTAAAAACAGACAGATGGGAGATCCATTCCCCATCCGTCTGGCGGATTGGATTGAATGGTTGATTTACGTTCAAAAGCCCCATAGAGAGCAGCGTGCTGTGTCCATGTCCGCTCTGCATCAGCGGACCAACCAGACACAGACATGTCATCCATTTGCTCAGCGGTAATCAGGGGAGAGATCCCCCACTGAGCAAATGTATTCCGCTGTGTCAAATTTAATTTGATTTGCCAGGTGTCTGCCATTACACAAGTCCCGACTCTTGGTTTTCTCCTTTGACAGACAGCACACCTGTCCAATGCCGGGACATGTGTGCTGTTTATCATAGTTAGGAGCCGTACAGGAGGTGGGACTTGTGTGATGATCCGGCGAATCAAATTAAAGTAGACACAGCTAAAAATGCCAGCCTGACATACCTCCCAGTGTGTGGCACCAGGGGCGGAACGCCCCCCCCCCCCCCGCCTCAACACCTGCCCTGGATCTGTGTGATGATCCAGCCATTTTTGGGCAGAACACGGCTGTGTTTTTTCAGCATAACGGTTCTGTTTTCCTCTCTGATTCCCTGCACACATGAGGCTGCATTCCTGGGCAAAGGTGAGGCTGCATTCCTGGGCACAGGTGAGTCTGCATTTGTTGGCACTGGTGAGGCTGCATTGCTGGGCACAGGTGAGGCCACATTCCTGAGCACTGGTGAGGCTGCATTCCTCGGTACAGATGAGGCTGCATTGCTGGGCACTAGTGAGTCTGCATTCATTGGCACTAGTGAGGCTGCATTGCTGGGCACAAGTGAGGCTGCATTCCTGGGCACTGGTGAGGCTGCATTCCTGGGCACAGATGAGGCTGCATTGCTGGGCACTGGTGAGCCTGCATACCTGGGCACTGGTGAGTCTGCATACCTGGGCACTGGTGAGGCTGCATTCCTGGGCACAGATGAGGCTGCATTGCTGGGCACAGGTGAGGCTGCATTGCTGGGCACAGGTGAGGCTGCATTCCTGGGTACAGGTGGGGCTGCATTGCTGGGCACTGGTGAGGCTGCATTCCTGGGCACAGGTGAGCATGCATTCCTGGACACTGGTGAGGCTGCATTCCTGGGCACTGGTGAGGCTGCATTGCTGGGCACAGGTGAGGCCGCATTGCTGGCCCAGGTGAGGCCGCATTCCTGGGTACAGGTGAAGCTGCATTGCTGGGCACTGGTGAGTCTGCATTCCTGGGCACTGGTGAGTCTGCATTCCTGGGCACTAGTGAGACTGCTTTGCTGGGCACTGGTGAGGCTGCATAGATGGACACAGGTGAGCCCTGCATTCTTTATGTAGTGCACTCCTGAGTCTTGCATTCTTTATGTAACACACTCCTGGGCCCTGCACTCTGTTTTTTCTCTGTCTTATCTTCATAACATTTGGCAGTCATATCTCAAAAAATTCTAAGCAGTATCTTTTTTTTTATCTTTATTTATGGACGAAATGTGAGAAATAACATATATATGATACAATCATTCCATAAACACATAGCACATACACTGCATATATCATTTGAGGAAAATATGCTTATAAAATAGTTTACCATTTGCCAATAAAGGGAAAAAAAATGTCCCCGGATTTCATTTTAAAAATCTGGTCACCTTACTTTAAACACATTCAGAATAGTTTGTTTTTGCTGCTGTCTATGTTCCTGTTCTGGAGATTGTGAAGATTTCTTCATAGCTTCCTTTTCATTTTTAGTGATAGAAAATATCTCCTTTGGGAACCCAGACAATAAAAACAATAAAACTAAGAGGTTCTAAACCTTCCACACTTTATCCAAAAAAATCATATCTGGCTGGAGTTTGTCTTTAATGTTATAAAAGAGGGTATTTAACCCAAAGCAAACATATTGCACCTTACCAATTCTTACATGTTAAGGTTGCATTGGTTTTCTTAATTAGGCTTTCCTTCCCTTATTTTTTTTACCTGGTGATATGGCCAGTAAGTCTGCTTTTCAAGAAAAGAAACTCTGCTGCAAATGTATCAGCTGAGAGTGTTGATTGTCACTGAAACAGTGCTTACAATGATCAGCTTTTATGTGAAACCTTTACTTGCCCCCCCCCCCAAAAAAAAAAACTGGTGTAACTGCAGCGTGAGCTGGAGTTTGGCTTGAATTTGTTAGTGTATCTAAACCTGCTAGTCCATATAGCAATCCCCCTTCCCTGGATAAGCAATGCTGCTGCCTGCTGTGCCCTAATGCTCCTTCATCCAGAGTTGTAGGTGTGTCTCACTAATACAGGAGTGGCCCCAAGATACGGGGCCCCAAAGTCGGTCAACGGACTAGAAACCCCAGCTTTGGAAATTTTATGGTGCTAGTTCCACTGGGTTTGCATACCAAATTTAGGGTTCTTAGCACTAAGTGGCCCCAAGATACGGGGCCCCAAAGTCGGTCAACTGTGTCCATCTGCAGCAATGTCATTTCGGGACCCTTTGGGTTCAGAGACCCCAAATTTTGGCTGCAGCTAGGGGGCATCTAGGAACCCTTAACTACCGAGTTTGAAGTTCAGGGGACCTATTGCTGCAAATGGGCACAGTGAGGCATGCAAAAGGGCACAGTGAGGCTGCAAATGGGTATTGTTGACCCTCTTTTCCACTTACAGCAGCTGTGCATTTCTCACCCTCGTCTTATACTCAGGTCAATAAGTTTTTCCCATTTTTTTGTGGAAAATTAGGGCCTCGACTACTCGGATCGACTTATACTCGAGTATATACGGTACTTATAATAAATAAATAAATAAATAAATAAATAAATATATAAATTGTATACACAAAACTGATGGGCCATTGAAGGAAAGCCCCACATAACAGCAATTAGTAAAAGTATGTTTTTGAACTTGTAAAAGTTGTCAACTTTTTTTAGAGCATATAAATAGTAGAATGAGTAAAAAAAACAGAAGCATGCACCAGGAACTATTTACATTTTATTTTAATAAAAGAAAGGTCTGGTGTCACCAATGAAACACCTCCACCCCTAATTGTACAATAAAAACATAGGTATCGCCCTTTGGGACTTTATATGAGGTGTGCACAATTGGCCTATGAAATTGATAAATATAAATACAATAAAATAATTTATTGCAGAAATGATCACACATGAAAGAGTAGCATAAACCAAGGCAAAGCCGATACAATTTTTTCTTGTTCCCCTGCGATGTGCACCAAGGGAGGTTACTCATATCTCCTGCTGCCCCCCCCCCCCTGCCCTTAGGGACGGGTGGGGCCACCGGCACAACAGCGCCATGTTTCCACACCCATCTCGTGACGTCCGCGGAAGAGGTGTCATTGCGTGTGGGCGTGGTCTGTCATCTAGGATGGTTCGGGGTAGCCTACACATGCGCACCCTCATTCGGCTGCTGGCGTTTTAGTGGCAGTGTGTCCTGCCACCCCATGCATGGCGTTGGGGGCGGAGCCCTTGCGGAGATATTATTGCGAGAGCACACCTGGCTGGGATTTTTAATTTCACTCTTTTACTTCACATGGAATGATCATATGATCATTTGCTAATTTAGCAATGTTTGATACATAAGTAGCACTGCCCCCTAGGGGACTGCTTGTATTTACCTGCTCATCTGCATCGCCATGACCCTGTTATATTCTATTAACGTTTACTGGAATATGCCAGTTAAGGTATGGTTGTACAAAGAGGTAATGGTTCAACTGAGTTTGGGATAGCAGCACAAACTCAGCAGAATGACTACTTAAGAAATGTCAGTTGAGACAGAAGGCAACAACAGAATATTATATACAACTATATACAGTAGAATACCACTTGGACATAACCTGAAAGGATAAACAAGTTAAGCAGCAATACTGACAATACTTCTAGAAAGAGAAACCCAGGCCGGCCTGTTTAACCTCTGATCCTAATGAGAGATGCAGCTTAACATGAATTATGTATGGGGTCCTTTAAGTAGCAATGACAGAATGCCCCTGTTGCAGATCTGATGGTCTTCACCGGCAGTCGGAGCTCATTAATTGTATCCAAAGGGGTGTAGTAACAGAGTGGTAGTTTATCTTGTGATGACTGTAGGTAAAGAGAATTATGTACAGTGTTCAAAAAAAGGTGTAGGGAAGTGTTCCCAAGGTAAAGCTGTCTGTGCACAGTGTCCCAATGAAACAAAGGAAAGATTTGCAAAGATGGGCGATGGCCCTCTCACCAACGACCTGGCCGATTCAACACTTTCCAGCTAGCAACTCCCGAATGGACCTTCTGGCTGCAGATCCGCTTGTGATGATCCCCTGTTACTAGGCACGAAGCGTGGGTAGCTGCACTGTAGAGATGGTGCTGATCAGATGTCCGATAAACAGCAGGTAGCGCTGGATCCCTTCTCGATCAGGTAGGAATGCTGTGGACCGCGTGGTAGGCCCACGACCCCACTCTCCTTGCGTGGAGAGGTCCTTCACACACAAGGCCCAGGAGGAAGAGCGCGTGAGGCAGGCCTCTGGTTTCCTTTATAGTTCTTCCCAGCAATCTCCCTGGTGGTAGCAAAGATTCCTGGGATATATAGTCCGGATGCATAGTCATGCAGGGGAACAGCTGTCTGTTGGAACTACTAATCCTACAATCCCTTTGGTTGGGCTTACAAATATGATGTCAGTTTGAAAACTCTGGGCACTTGAGGGATAATATGGTATACAGATAGGGCAGGGAATAGCTGTTTGTTGCAATTATAGTCCATATTGCTACATCCTCCCCCCACTTAAAAGTCTTTGATCCCCGAAGACAGAGCATAACCTGTAGGCTCACCTCACTGTATATAATAAACAAATGGTTAATCATATGACAAACTAGAAGAACAGCCAATAACTGATCCAAAGAGGGATCGCCTAAAACTTATGTACATTATCAGGCAGGGTCATATCAAGTTTATGACAGGCCAGTACAAGTTAGTGGCCCACCCAGTAGTGTCAGGGGGCAGATCAAGGTCATCCTTTACTAAAGGTTCAATAATGGAGGCAAGTGCTTGATGCAAGTTCTGGTTCAAGCTCTGGTGCATTTTCTGATTCAAGCTCTGGTTCATATTCTGGTTCAAGCTCTGGCTCAAGAACAGTTTCTCTCTCTGTTTCGTTGATGAGGGGACTGGGGGTCTCTGGCACATCAATTACTTCAATAGGTTCCATCTTTACATTCTCGTTTCCTCTTATTGGGTGGAAATCCAACACTTCAACCTCTGATGGTAGAGGAAGTGTCCCCTGAGTGGCAGGGTTGTCTTCAAGAGGGGAAAGCCATAACCAATCAAGAGCTAGTTCCTCCTCATCACTCTCTTCTTCAGATAGCATGGGTTGGCAGGATTTCCTGGCCCTAGGCCTCAGCGTAGGGGACTGGTAAGTCTCTAGACAAGTAGATTGAGGTACTCGAACAGCCTCGGATATAGGTAACAGATGATTTCGGTCCCAGGTCTTCAGGGGACAAGTCTTACCCTCAGTCTGAATTTGGTACACAGGGAGCCTGGATACTCACTTACAGACAATGTAGGGTTGAGAGCTCCACCTATCAGCCAATTTATGCTTTCCAGGCACTCCTAGATTGCATAGCAACACTCGATCTCCGGGTTGTAAGTACTGAACCCTTACTTTAAGATCAAAGTTTTTCTTGTTCCTCTGTTCTGTGGTGGTGGAGGGTCCCTTGGCTTTCTCATAGGCCATCTTCAGGTTCTTCTGAATTCTGTCGATATACCCCTGGTAGGAGGCCTGGGAGGTGTGATCCAATGATGTTCCAAAAGCCAGGTACACTGGTAAAAAAGCCTCTCTTCCAAACATCAATTTGTAGGGGGAGTACCCAGTAGAGTCATTGGAGGTGCTATTATAAGCATAAACTACTGCAGCTATATGGTCTCCCCAATGCTGTTTCTTCTCCAAGGGAAGGGTTCCCAACATATTCAGCAAGGTACGATTGAAACATTCAGGTTGCGGATACCCTTGAGGGTGGTAAAGAGTGGTTCTGGATTTCTTTATACTCAAGAGTTCGCACAATCTTTTGATTAACTTTCCCTCAATGTCCCGACCTTGGTCTGAGTGTAGGTGTTGGGGCAGTCCGTAGTGGATAAAGAACTTTTCCACCAGAGTTTTTGCTATGGTACTGGCTTGCTGATCCCTAATAGGGAAAGCTTGAGCATAGTGGGTGAAATGATTTGTGACAACTAGGACATTACTTCGCCTACTCAAGTCAGGCTCCAGACACAAGAATCAATGCACACCAACTCCATTAGCCCTTGACTCTGGAGATGGCCCATTGGGGTTGCCCTGCCAGGTAAAGTCTTTCTTTTTATGCACCTGATGCAAGAGCGACAATAGCTTTCCACCTCAGCTCTCATAGATGGCTTAAAGAATCAGTCCCTGACTAACTTGAAGGTTCTGTCTGGGCCTAAATGACCATGATCATCATGAAGGCCGGTCAATACCTTTAGCCGGTGTTTCGCAGGGAGGAACAATTGACGAACACCCTGTGGCTCTTCAGAAGGGGCTCTCTGGTATATGACTTCATCCTCTATTTGCATTTGTTCCCACTCTCTATGGACTACTTTTGCTCCCTCATGGAACTATTCAACAGCATCTGAGGGTCTTGAAAGGATAGGGACTTCTTCAGAAGGATCCTCAATGGATCTTCCATTTGGTCCTGCCTCATACCTTCTCTTGTCAGTTGAGGCAATTCTTGACTGCTCACTTGTGTTAAATCACAATAATATTTGGGCACTCCATCAGGAGTGACTCCTACAGCTTCAGCTCCTACCGCTCCTCTGTGCTTTTGCTCGACTCCTTGACATACAGCCAATACTCCTTCCAGAGGTAAATGGACCCAACTCTTCTGGCCAGCATTTGTGGTATGGGGTCTTTGGGAAAGGGCATCAGTGTCCCGATTTCCCACTCGGTACTTCAGACTGAACCGAAACTCAGACACAGCAGCCAACCACCGATGTCCAGTGGCAACCAGCTTGGCAGTGGTTAATAGGCAAGTCAAAGGGTTATTATCCGTCTTCACCACAAAAGTGGCCTCGTACAGATAGTCACGTAGCTTATCTACCACTGCCAACTTGAGGGCCAAGAACTCCAATTTGTGTACAGGATAGTTCTTCTCCGGGGGGATGAGGCTGCAACTCACATAAGCTATTGGGTGGAGTCTTCCCTCCAACTCTTGATATAGCATGCCCCCAAGACCATCTCTGTTGGCATCCACGTGCAACTCTTAAGGCTTAAATGGGTCTGCATAGGCCAGCACTTGTGCTTCCACAAGGCTCTCCTTAGGTTGTTCAAAAGCCTTTTCACACTTCACTATCCATTGTTCCTGGATGGATTCCCGTGGCATCCTGGGGCCTCCCTTCTGGGTTTTCTGCAGATCCCCTTCCGTCTGTTTCAATGGTCTAGCAATCTGTGAGAAGCTCTTCACAAAATTCCTACAATAGGAGCAGAACCCCAGAATCTACCTCAATTCAGTAATGGTGCTCGGGCGAGGCCAAGAAGTAAGGGCCTCCAACTTCCGATGGTCAGTAGCTATCCCCTCTGCTGAAACTACATGCCCAAGAAATGTAACCGAGGTCTGTTAGAACTGGCATTTTTCTAGAGACAGCTTCAGTCTCTCTGTGTTTAACCGTTGGAAAACTTTCTCCAACCAAGCTTCATGCTCCTCCAACGTTTTGCCAAACATGATGATTTTATCAAGGTACACTAGCACTTCCACCAAGTTCATATCTCTCAGTGTTCTCCATCAGTCTCTGGAAAGTGGCAGGGGCCCCAGCTAATCCTTGTAGCATTCGGTCGAATTTGAAAAATCCTAGAGGGCTGATGAAGGCCGTTTCTTCTCGGTCATCCGGATGCCTGGGTATTTGGTATCTGCTCTTTAGAACCAGCACACTGTACCACTTGGACCTGGGTAGACATTGCAGGGCCTCTTCTATGTGGGGGGTTGTGTACTGGTCTGTGATAGTCCTTCGGTACAAGGTTCGGTAGTCAATACACATCCGGAGGGACCCATTCTTCTTTCTCACTACCACAATCGGGGATGCATAAGGGCTCCTGGATTCCTTAATGACCCCAGACTTCTTCAGCTCAGCCAGCTGTTCTCTAAGGTCCTCCAGATCACACAAAAGGATTCGCCTGGCCCTTTCACAAAAAGGCTTGTCTTCAGTTAGCCGAAGTCGATGTTGGGCACTCCTGGCGCAGCCCACATCAAAGTCATCTTTGCAGAAAATCTTCTCTCATTGGGCTAATTGGGCTTTAATCTCCTCCTCCCATCCTCAGGGTAGATTTGAGCAATGGACAGTGGTCTCTCTTCCATCTCCCTTCTGAACTAGATCTTTCCCCGTCACTGGGGTGGCAGCACTTACTTTCCCATTCACCACCCCCAAGACTAATCGGGTGACCGGTGACGTTCCTCACACTGACAGGGATTTCCCCCCCCGCTCCTCGGTAAGGCTTTAGTAGGTATGATCTCCGGGACCAATTCTATCCCAACATCCTTTTCTGCTGAATCAGCTTCCACCACCACATAAGGACCCAGCTGGTCCCATGATAGCTTGATAGTGGCCTTCAAGCAGGGCCTCTCGCCTGGCTGCAATACCTTTTCATAGGTATCCAATCCCCGCAGCCTTCCTACACCTTCCACGGGGGCCTTCTTCTCCTGCAACACTCGCTGAAAGGCCTGTTGCAGCTGAGGGTGGATCTTCCCTACTGGAGCACCCTCCAGGGCCAGTGGAGTGAGTAGCCTCCTCACAAGATTGGTGTAGGTGCCCATCAACAAAGAATTTCAACCTGCCCTGCCAACATGTCAAAATTCTCTGGATTTCCAGCCAGGGAAGTGTCAAAGGTTATCTCGATGGGTATGTATCCATCGTATGGGCATTTCTGAGTCCCTATTAGGGATGAGCCGAACACCCCCCTGTTCGGTTCGCACCAGAACATGCGAACAGGAAAAAAATTCGTTCGAACACGCGAACACCGTTAAAGTCTATGGGACACGAACATGAATAATCAAAAGTGCTAATTTTAAAGGCTAATATGCAAGTTATTGTCAATAAAAGTGTTTGGGGACCTGGGTCCTGCCCCAGGGGACATGGATCAATGCAAAAAAAAGTTTTAAAAGTTTTTCAGGAGCAGTGATTTTAATAATGCTTAAAGTCAAACAATAAAAGTGTAATATCCCTTTAAATTTCATACCTGGGGGGTGTCTATAGTATGCCTGTAAAGGGGCGCATGTTTCCCGTGTTTAGAACAGTCTGACAGCAAAATGACATTTTGAAGGAAAAAACTCATTTAAAACTACCGCGGCTATTGCATTGCCGACAATACACATAGAAGTTCATTGATAAAAACGGCATGGGAATTCCCCACAGGGCAACCCCGAACCAAAATTAAAAAAAAAAAATGATGTGGGAGTCCCCCTAAATTCCATACAAGGCCCTTCAGGTCTGGTATGGATATTAAGGGGAACCCCAGCCAAAATTTAAAAAAAAAATTGACGTGGGGTTCCCCCTAAATTCCATACCAGACCCTTCAGGTCTGGTATGGATTTTAAGGGGAACCCCGCGCCAAAAAAAAAAAAAAAAAACGGCGTGGGGTCCCCCTAAAAATCCATACCAGACCCTTATCCGAGCACGCAACCTGGCAGGCCGCAGGAAAAGAGGGGGGGACGAGAGTGCGGCCCCCCCCCCTCCTGAACCGTACCAGGCCACATGCCCTCAACATTGGGAGGGTGCTTTGGGGTAGCCCCCCAAAGCACCTTGTCCCCATGTTGATGAAGACAAGGGCCTCATCCCCACAACCGTGGCCGGTGGTTGTGGGGGTCTGCGGGTGGGGGGCTTATCGGAATCTGGAAGCCCCCTTTAACAAGGGGACCCCCAGATCCCGGCCCCCCCCCTGTGTGAAATGGTAAGGGGTTACTTACCCCTACCATTTCACTAAAAAACTGTCAAAAATGTTAAAAATGACAAGAGACAGTTTTTGACAATTCCTTTATTTAAATGCTTCTTCTTTCTTCCTTCATCTTCTTCTTCTTCTGGTTCTTCTGGCTCTTCTGGTTCTTCCTCCGGCGTTCTCGTCCAGCATCTCCTCCGCGGCGTCTTCTATCTTCTTCTCCTCGGGCCGCTCCGCACCCATGGCATGAGGGGGGAGGCTCCCGCTCTTCTCTTCATCTTCTTCTTCATCTTCATCTTCTTCTTCATCTTCTTCTTCTTCTTCTTCTTCTCTTCTTCATCTCTTCTTCCTTCTTCATTTCTTCTGCGGGCCGCTCCGCATCCATGCATGGAGGGAGGCTCCCGCTGTGTGACGGCGTCTCTTCGTCTGACGGTTCTTAAATAACGGGGGGCGGGGCCACCCGGTGACCCCGCCCCCCTCTGACGCACGGGACATGACGGGACTTCCCTGTGGCATTCCCCGTGACGTCACAGGGAAGTCCCGTCAATTCACCGTGCGTCAGAGGGGGGCGGGGTCACCGGATGGCCCCGCCCCCCGTTATTTAAGAACCGTCAGACGAAGAGACGCCGTCACACAGCGGGAGCCTCCCTCCATGCATGGATGCGGAGCGGCCCGCAGAAGAAATGAAGAAGGAAGAAGAGATGAAGAAGAGAAGAAGAAGAAGATGAAGAAGAAGATGAAGAAGAAGATGAAGATGAAGAAGAAGATGAAGAGAAGAGCGGGAGCCTCCCCCCTCATGCCATGGGTGCGGAGCGGCCCGAGGAGAAGAAGATAGAAGACGCCGCGGAGGAGATGCTGGACGAGAACGCCGGAGGAAGAACCAGAAGAGCCAGAAGAACCAGAAGAAGATGAAGGAAGAAAGAAGAAGCATTTAAATAAAGGAATTGTCAAAAACTGTCTCTTGTCATTTTTAACATTTTTGACAGTTTTTTAGTGAAATGGTAGGGGTAAGTAACCCCTTACCATTTCACACAGGGGGGGGGCCGGGATCTGGGGGTCCCCTTGGTAAAGGGGGCTTCCAGATTCCGATAAGCCCCCCGCCCGCAGACCCCCACAACCACCGGCCACGGTTGTGGGGATGAGGCCCTTGTCTTCATCAACATGTGGACAAGGTGCTTTGGGGGGCTACCCCAAAGCACCCTCCCAATGTTGAGGGCATGTGGCCTGGTACGGTTCAGGAGGGGGGGGGGGCCGCACTCTCGTCCCCCCCTCTTTTCCTGCGGCCTGCCAGGTTGCGTGCTCGGATAAGGGTCTGGTATGGATTTTTAGGGGGACCCCACGCCGTTTTTTTTTTTTTTTTTGGCGCGGGGTTCCCCTTAAAATCCATACCAGACCTGAAGGGTCTGGTATGGAATTTAGGGGGAACCCCACGTCAATTTTTTTTTTTAATTTTGGCTGGGGTTCCCCTTAATATCCATACCAGACCCGAAGGGCCTTGTATGGAATTTAGGGGGACCCCCACATCATTTTTTTTTTTTTTATTTTGGTTCGGGGTTGCCCTGTGGGGAATTCCCATGCCGTTTTTATCAATGAACTTCTATGTGTATTGTCGGCAATGCAATAGCCGCGGGTAGTTTTAAATGAGTTTTTTCCTTCCAAATGTCATTTTGCTGTCAGACTGTTCTAAACACAGGAAACATGCGCCCCTTTACAGGCATACTATAGACACCCCCCAGGTACGAAATTTAAAGGGATATTACACTTTTATTGTTTGACTTTAAGCATTATTAAAATCACTGCTCCTGAAAAAACGTCCGTTTTTAAAACTTTTTTTTGCATTGATCCATGTCCCCTGGGGCAGGACCCGGGTCCCCAAACACTTTTTATGACAATAACTTGCATATAAGCCTTTAAAATTAGCACTTTTGATTTCTCCCATAGACTTTTAAAGGGTGTTCCGCGGCATTCGAATTTGCCGCGAACACCCCAAATTGTTCGCTGTTCGGCGAACTTGCGAACAGCCAATGTTCGAGTAGAACATGAGTTCGACTCGAACTCGAAGCTCATCCCTAGTCCCTATGCCCCAAATCTCTAACTCCTCAAGTTTGCACAGAGGGGGGGTTATGGGGTTGTGGGTTATAAATGGGAGAGCATTTCACTCTCTCACTTCACATGGGGCAGCTCATTCTGCTGCTGCGAGCTACTGACCCTACATAGGTACATATATCTTTCATCCTTCACAAGGAGCACTCCTCTGTGCCTGGTTATGTTTTTTATATTCACACTAGGGTTGTCCCGATACCGATACTAGTATCGGTATCGGCACCGATACCGAGCATTTGCCCAAGTACTTGTACACGGGCAAATGCTCCCGATGCTTCCGCCGATACCTAGAAGACAGCTGTGATCGGCGCGTGAGGGAGTTACAAGATTCTCCCCCCGCTGGCTTTCAGCTGCTTAGTGACATACAGCGGTGATCGCTCACCTCTTACTGTCACTGCATCCTCCTCCATGCCCCCTCCGTTCCTCTGTGCCTCTCCGCTGTCCCCTCCGTTCCTCTCTCCTTTTCTGTCCCCCTCCACTGCCCCCTCTGTCCCCCTCCGTTCCGCCGTCCTCCTCTTCCTTCCTTTGTGAATGGACAGAGTCAGCTGACTCTGTCCATTCACATAACTGAAACATTGTAATCTCCTGTGATTATGATGTCTCAGTTTATGAATGGAGAGGAGCCGCTGTCTTCTCTCCATTCATTCTCAGTGCAGCTGAGGCTGCAGAGAAAGAGACTGGGGAATCTCTATCCTTGGTCTCTTTCTCTGTCTCAAGGGGGAGATATCAGAGGTCTGTTAAGACCCCTGATATCTCACCAAAGCCCCCCAACAGGGCTGATTAAAAAACAAAAAAACAAAAAAAAACACATATTGCAATGAAGAATAAAAAAAAATATTCTTGTAAAAAATAAAAATTGTAAAATAAAAAAAAAAAAAAAAAAACACACACACATACACCGTTCACCCCCCCCCCCCCCCAAAAAAAAAAGAAAGCACTGTTAAAAAAAAACAAAAAAAAACCACTGTCACGTGACATTAAAAAAAAAGTATCGGTATCGGCGAGTACTTGAAAAAAAGTATCGGTACTTGTACTCGGTCCTAAAAAAGTGGTATCGGGACAACCCTAATTCACACTTTCTCAGATTTTCCCTTTTCCTTTTAGGGATTGCCTTTTCTGACATCCCTTTTCACATATCTGCAGTTTTTGCACACATTCCTCCTTGGACTTACTATCCTTCCTACCATCGCAAAAGGTTGGTTTATACATGCATTCATGCATTCCATTATACACTTTATGACTATGTTGCCAATTTAGCAATGTTTGATTATATACATATTATATTATAGTTGATACCCGAACAGATTATCTAGGACATCCAAGGTCACTCATTTCTACCCATGCCATGTCCGCCTTCCAATTATTCCTTGGTCAGGGTTTTTTGGTTGGCTCTATACCTTCAGCTCCTTTCCCAAGCATATATTGCTACCATCCTCGGTGAACCTAATCCTTGCCATGTGGTGAGCATGGGGTCTTTTCTTTCTCTGTAAGGCCCCTCTTACCATTGGTCCATTATTTATTTATGTGTTACATTACCTTCTTGGTCATTCATTTTCAGATATATCCTACATGCATCCACCCCTGAAGAGCGAGTCACATCTCGTGAAACGCGTTGGTTGTATTAGATGTTATGTATACTCATGTACTATGCTTTCATGTGTGATCATTTCTGCAATAAATGTTTTTATTGTATTTATATTTGTCAATTTCATCGGCCAGTTGTGCACACCTCATATAAAGTCCCAAAGGGGCGATACCTATGTTTTTATTTTACATTTTATATTTGTGTATTTGACTACTTCCAAAAAAATCCCATGGACAATATTACCACAACAAAAAAAATCTTATGTAAAGCCGAGCTTACCCTATATGAAATATACCAAAAAAACATAAATGTGCAAACTAATAAGTCAAATAAACCCGATGATGTCCTGGGAGTGACGAAAAACACACACATGGAGGCGGGTTACCCACTTGATTTGGAAGCCACTTCCGCAGACTGGAACACACGACGGCTCCCACATTTTGAGCGGTGGCGGGTTATAACATTACTCGGCAGAGGATTCCGAGGTGCCAGGAGGGGCACCAGAGATTGTGGTTGTTCCAAAACTTATTTTTACTGCGGATTTTAATAAATGGTATGGGCTATGAATTTCCTCTGTTTGAATCCTCCCCTGCATGTGAGCAGTGTTATGGATCTATACCATAAAAGCTGAAACTAGAAGGAGATTGCCACACAGAGTAGAGCTGTAGAACAAGCCTTATAGACCTAGCTAGGGTGCTCATCTCCATTTGGTGAGTATGGTTCCATCGGGGCAAGGGCACTATTTGCACACAGTGGAATGCTGGTGGTGAAGAGTGTGACACTTTATCAAAGAAAAAATAACTCTTTGAATCACTGACATTTTTTATGCACTGGCACTTTGAAAGACATTGATTTATTGCACAATCTAAGTTTTTTACACAGACTTTTTATTTATTGTATTTGGTTTGTTTGACTTATTGCTTTGCACATTTTTGATTTATGGTATATTTCATATAGGGTAAGCTTGGCTTTACATTAGATTATTTTTTTGTGGTAGTGTTAGCACACTATATAAACTGAAGCTACCTGCACTGGTACAGGTTCCCTGTCATTTCCACGGGCAATAGGTTTTCATGTCTTTATGGAGCTGGCTTTATGCACAGGCATACTAGAAGCAAAAAAGGACCTTCCCTAAAAGGTTTCCTCAGATCAGAAGGACATTGTTGTCTATAATGTCTTTGTATGCTGTAGCATGAACTGTACTGTTCATTGGAAACAGCTGTGCTCAATAATTTCGTTTTAGAATGGAATGTCCAACAAGCTCATATAGATTATTATTAGTATTATACAGGATTTATATAGCTCCAACAGTTTGCACAGCGCTTTACAACATGAGGACAGACAGTACAGTTACAATACAATTCAATACAGGAGGGATCAGAGGGCCCTGCTCGTTAAAGCTTACAATCTAGAAGGGAGGGTCAAGTGAAACAAAAGGTAATAAGTGTGGGGGATGAACTAATGGTGAAAATGAAAGTACAGTTGTTAGGCGTGGGTAGGATAGGTTTCTTTAAAAAGGAGGGTTTTCAGGGATCATCTAAAAGCTAACAGAGTAGGAGATAATCGGACAAGTTGGGGTAAGGAGTTCCATAGGATTGGAGAGGCTCCAAGGTCCTTGATGACACCTTGTGGGAGGGCGAAACATGTTGACGTAATTTCCGGTGTTCGAGTCCAAACTATGTCACTTCCGTTTTCTGTGGAACGCACGCTGGATGCGGCGTTTCCTTGTTTTTACCACTGCAATATCTCATGCAATATTTAATTTTCCAATCTGTAAGTACATATCCACGTTTGCACAAATAAAGTGTATCTTACTGTACTTCACTATCAGCCTTTTTCTTTCATTCTTTGGTGTCAATATCCACCTATGAACATCATGATTGGGGAAGAGTCTCAGTGGATCCTTCTGTGAATAAGCCATTGATGGCCAACGTTCTAGCCTGATTGATCCCTGGACTGAAAGGCCAGGGGTCCATTTCTTTTAGTGAGTGGGGACACAGGAGGGGTGTGAGATGCACCTTGAAGTTTGAAGCACCACTGCACTTTATTGATTGGAGCACAATCTGCACACATGTTTTTCTCACTTGTTAATTTGATTTGAATATGTCATTGTGAGCGCTGTAATTTCAATTTTTTTCTGTTTGTCAAGTGTTAGCACTTTGTGTACAGCAGCTGCAATCACAAATTTAATTTTCAATTTCAGCGCAAGTTAATATATTAAAAAAAAAATAAATTCAAGGTTGCTGAAGACAAACAGTCTAAGGACATGGATTACTGGAACCATGTCCTGTGGTCTGATGAGATCAAGAAAAACTTATTTGGTTCAGATTTGTGTCAAGCGTGTGTGGCGGAAACCAGGGGAGGAGTACAAAGACAAGTGTGTCTTGCCTACAGTCAAGCATGGTGGTGGGAGTGTCATGGTCTGGGGCTGCACGAATGCTGACACTGGGGAGCTACAGTTCATTGAGGGAACCATGAATGCCAACATGTACTATGACATGCTAAAGCAGAGCATGATCCCCTCCCTTCGGAGACTGGGCCACAGGGCAATATCCCAACGTGATAACAACCACAAACACACCTCCAAGACAACCACTGCCTTGCTAAAGAAGCTGAAGGTAAAGGTGATGGACTGGCCACGCATGACTCCAGACCTAAACCATATTTAGCATCTGTGGGGCATCCTCAAACGGAAGCTGGAGGAGCGCAAGGTCTCTAACATCCACCAGCTCCGTGATGTTGTCATGGAGGAGTGGAAGAGAACTCCAGTGGCAACCTGTGGAGCTCTGGTGAACTCCATGCCCAAGAGGGCAGTGCTGGGGGGGCGTGGCCTGAAGAGCTATGGAGTAGGACGTCTGCAAAGAGAGCTCCTCTGCCCAAACTCCTACAACAGCCATCCTGCCTTTATCCTGATAATCCTACCAGAAAACACACCCCAACAGAGTTACCCTGGTGCCAGCAAAGCTTTTGGTGCGGCTAGATTGCCTGGAACGCTGCCCGAGGCTGCGAAAACCGGAGCGCTCCGTTCTGGGGCCTGAAAACTAGGAAAGTCCCCGGCTTCGGCCTAGTGCCTGGAGCGGCGGCCATTTTGCTCCACCTGGCGGCGGCTCCGATCCATCCCACGGACGTGCTAAGACCCCCCGAGGCTGACCCCTGCATGCATCGACCCCCGGACTGCCTGTGGCCCCTGACGCTGAGCCTCTGTGCCCTGTACCAGCCTGTGGAGCGGCCCGCGGCTCTGGCCTGGTCCTGAGAGCGGCGGCCATATTGCTACACCCAGAAACGGCCCCACTAGTCCTCCTGGCCTGCCTGGTTCCCCCAAAGAGACTGATCCACACGAACCTGGACCCCAGGATATCCTCAAGGGGTGCAGCACCTGGGGGGAGACCTGGCATGTGTTAAAGTGA
Source organism: Aquarana catesbeiana (assembly GCF_042186555.1). Taxonomy (NCBI): domain Eukaryota; kingdom Metazoa; phylum Chordata; class Amphibia; order Anura; family Ranidae; genus Aquarana; species Aquarana catesbeiana. Next base: position 43,087,647 of record NC_133333.1, on the reverse strand, counting down.
GACCCTGCACACAAAACCCTAAAAAAGAGATCCTGTGGAGCGCTTCACAGGAGTATTCCACCCCACGGGCTTCCCCTCTTATCCCGGGATAGAAGCAGACTATGTCCCCACCGAGACGGAACACTGGGACGGCAGACAAGCTCGCTCAATATCGCCGCCAGGACAAAGACATGCAACAAGAAAATGGAGCCGGCGCATGCGCGGACCCCGCTCCTCAGGCGTCAGATACCGCCAAAGTTCTGGATGCTATAGCCGCCCTACAAGGTACCTTGACTGCAAAGATAGACGAAGTGAAAATTGATATATCCCTGATAAGACAGGACTTCTCAAAACTGAAAGACAGGGTCACAGAGGCTGAAACCAGGATCAGCAACGCGGAAGATGCCTTACACCCCATGAGACATACTACAGAGGAGATGCAGAGACAGATACAACAACTTCATGCCCATCAAGATGACATGGAAAACCGCCTCAGGCGTTGCAACCTCCGATTCATAGGACTGCCAGAGAAAGAGGAAGGCGCAGACCCAGCAACTTACCTAGAAACACTCCTGATCAAAACATACGGCCGGGAAGCCTTTTCAGCAATGTTTGCGGTGGAGAGAGCGCACCGCATCCCCGCGCGGCCACCACCACCCGGAGCGCCGTCCCGCACATTCATCGCCAAATTTCTAAATTTTCGGGACAGAGACAAAATCCTCAAACTCACCCGGGAAAGAGGAAATATACAGATCGGGAACAGTCAGATTGCAGTATTCCCGGATTTTTCTAGCGAAGTGCAAAGGAGAAGAGCACAATATCAGGAGGTGAAGCGCCGACTGAGGACCCTCCATCTTAGATATGCCATGTTGTTTCCTGCTAGGCTACGGGTGGAAGAGGACGGAAGAATACAGTTCTTCGACGACCCGGCGGCAGCGACAGCATGGCTGGATCGCAGAAATAGACCTGCTTAATCTGTCTAAGATCACATAACAACAGTGAGTACTTTCTGACTTTGAACAAAATTCTTCAATACTAGGGTCGCGAGATCTTTTTGGAGGGGAACCAGAATCCAGATGAGGGATATGAAGAATGGGGGCATACACAGCTTGTGTGCGGGTGGGACGGATGGGAACAAGAACGCTAGCTCATGTATAACGTTGATATGGAGCTTGGGGGATCATAAAATAGGGTTGCGCAGGTTACCGGTTGCGCCTTTACAGTTTGAGAAGAGTGGGGACAGTTTATAGTGATCTGCTTTGCAAGACCTCTAAAGAACAGGGATGAACTCTACTATAGTATCCTGGAACAAGGGACATAAATTAACCTGATGCAAAGAGGGAGAAAAGGGCAAGAGGAACTCAATAACTGCAATGTGTGGTAGTCCTGATTATCAATGCTCCACGTTCGACAGGGGAACAGTCGCCCCTTTAGCAAAGTTGGATCAGCATAAAAGAAAAACTCATCTATTGCTTTTAAGAAATGTGCCTCCAGTGGAAGGTAACCGCTGGATGATATGTTATATGCTGACAGTTTGGGTATATATGCTCACATCAGGTTGGGGAGATGTGCAGCTGGGAGGGAAGGGAACAGTTAAAAGGATATGTTATATGTTTTACTTTGGGAATATAAGAATTGTTATGACCTTAAAGTGGCTGAATAGGCAATACACACTCAACAATAAATATGCATTAGCAGACTGGTACTGTGGAAAAGGCAGACTGAGGGGGTATTACTATTATGAGATCTTACAAAAAGGCAGATACACTAATTACATCCAGAAACTAACATGGCCAGTGTAAAGTTTTTAACATGGAACGTCCACGGAATGCGGAATAGGGTTAAGCGAACCGCAGCACTAACATTTCTAAAATCACAAAAAGCAGATATTATAGCGTTAACAGAAACGCATATCACAGGCCAGATGCAGGTAGCCCTAAAAAAAACATGGATAGGATGGTTATACCACAGTACGCATACCAATCAATCAAGGGGGGTATCGATATTAGTAGCCAAAAGAGTGCCCTTTGAACTAATCGCACTAGAATCAGATAGAGTGGGAAGATATATCTTCCTACACGCCACCATAGGAGGCAACTCCCTATTGATTCTGGCATGTTATATCCCCCCCCCCTTTTTCGATTGAGGTAGTATTGAAGGGATTGGCATTCATGGCACAGAACCCATCAGTTCCAGCTATTTGAATGGGTGACTTTAACCAAACCATGAATCCAAATTTGGACAGACCAGACCTGGGAGATGCGTCCAGGACTGTGCCGCACCAAACCAGACTCTGCAGACTTTTCACAGAATTTGCGTTAACAGACGTATGGCGATGGCAAAACCCGACTAAAAAAGCATACACATGTCACTCGGTGAGCTGCGACACGATGTCCAGGATTGATTTTATAATGGCCTCAAATGCACTGCTACCCAAAATTACAGGGTCGGGTATGGCTCCACGAGCTCTATCAGACCACTCACCCTGTTGGATAACAGCATCTCTATTAAAAGCGATGCCCGCTTCTGGGTGGAGGCTGAATCCATTCTGGTTATCGGTCCTGCCAGATCTCGAGAGCATAGGGCAAGAACTACAGTATATGCTAAACAACTTAATAACCACAGATTCAAATACTGCAGCATGGGACAACTTTAAAAATCAAGCCAGTAGACTATTATCATTAAGAATAAACAGATTTAAAAATTCCTCAAAACTGCTATTACAGTTGACCACTGACAAACTACAGGAACTGGAACAGGTATACGCACAAGAACCCAATACAGATAATCTCCATAAAGTACAAATGCAATCCAGAGTAATAACCCAAATGCACATAGAGAAAGCTAAGCAACAGGTCTTTTTCAAAAAACAAAAAATCTTTGAACACGGGGAGCGAGCAGGTAAATTACTGGCATATTTAGCACATTTAAATGAAAAACCCCCAGTAGTGGTGACCCTAGCTACCCCACAGGGAGACGAGGTGACAGACCCACACCAAGTAGCAGACATATTCCTAAACTTCTACAGGAATTTATATAAAACTCAGACAATATACTCCGCACAAGAAATTAAAAATCACCTACACAGAATTCAATTCCCTAGACTCACATTAGAACAGGCTAAGCAACTAGACGCCCCCATTAGCCAAGAAGATATATCTGAAGCACTGTCCCAACTAGCTAAATCTAAGGCCCCCGGACTAGATGGCCTGCCACTAGAATTCTACACTGCATTCCCTGAAATACTAGTCCCGAAATTGCAAAAACTATACCAACAAATATTTGAACATAAAACACTCCCTCCATCAATGCAGGAAGCACAGATAATAGTTTTACCTAAACCAGGAAAAGACCCCAGATACCCCGAGTCCTACCGCCCAATCTCACTACTTCAAGTGGATATTAAGATACTGGCCAAAATTCTAGCATCCCGCCTAAACAAAGTCATTCTTTCTTTAATTCACCCAGACCAAACCGGCTTTATGCCCGGGAAAAATACGGCCATGAATATAAGAAGACTTTTTCTAAATATTCAAGCACAACACGACAATCGAGGTACCAGAGTAGTGGTGGCCCTAGACACAGCAAAGGCCTTTGACTCAGTGGAATGGCCTTTTCTATGGGAATGTCTACAAGAATATGGATTCGGTCCCAATTTTATACAGTGGGTACAAATACTCTACCAGTCACCAAAAGCACGGGTTTTCGTTAATGGTTGTATGTCAGAGCAATTCCCCCTAGAAAGGGGTACACGCCAGGGGTGTCCCCTCTCTCCACTGCTATATGCCCTGGCAGCGGAACCATTGGCCATAGCTATAAGAGCTGACATGGACATAGTGGGTCTCAGAATAGGCGACTATATAGAGAAGATCGGACTTTATGCTGATGACACGATACTCTATCTAGCGGATCAGGGCCCATCACTTCAAGCAGCTCTAGACACAATAGACAAAATGGGGAAATTCTCAGGCCTACGGATAAATTGGGAAAAATCACAGATACTCCCTATAGACCAATTTACCCCAAATAATATACTCCCAGAACTACCATTAGTCAGAGTAAACACTATTAAATATCTAGGGGTACTGGTTACAAGAGACTTACGCGAATATACAGCCAATAACATAGAGCCATTGTTTAACATGATAAAAACCAAAACGCAAGCATGGTCCAAACTACCACTGGGAGTAATGGGGAGGATAAATATCATAAAAATGATTATCTTACCTAAGATCCTCTACATGGTATGGCATGCCCCACTATATATCCCCATAGGGATTTTCAAAAAAATGGAATCTATTTTGAACACCTTTGTCTGGGGACATCAAAGACATAAGGTAGCTTGGAATGTCCTTAAAAACCCTACCGATATGGGGGGAACATCTCTGCCAGATCTGCAGGAATACTACATAGCGGCACAACTGTCACATATGCACCACTACCATAATAATGAAAGACAACCATATAGTACACTAGTATCTAGTAGCCAAGACAGTCCCTTATTTACCCCACTTCAAATTATACTACGAGGGGGTCAGGTTCATAGGAAAGGTCCACAATTTAATGACGGGTTACTCAAACATCATCAACGAATATGGGGACTAGCCCAGAAAAAACTTAAAATAGGAAATATCCACTCGCACACTCCTTTATGGGCTAACGACCAGCTTGCGGAACTCAAAAAAATACCAGACCCTATTATGTGGGCCAGATATGGAATTATATACCTGCACCAAGTAATGGCAAGCACTAGGCCCAAAGCGTTTCAAACTCTTAAGGAAGAATACTCTATTCCGCAACAATTATTCTTTAAATACCTACAACTCCGACATGCCTTACGTTCTCAATTCAGAAACGAAAGTAGCATCTTGGAATATCCCCAAATCCTGGATATAATAATGGGAGCCGATTCGCAAAAATTGATATCTAACCTTTACTACTCCATAAGATTACCCAGAATTAGAGAAGTGATACAAAAAGCCAAAACAAGATGGGAAAGAGATATAGGAGCCGTTAGTGAATCAGACTGGGAGGAAATTCTAGAAAATGTTAAAGTAACATCTCCAAAATTGTCTGACAGGCTAACACAGACATACATTATTCACCAAGCATACCTTACTCCTAACATAATAAGGAAATTTCAACCTACACGGCCCATAGTATGTCCTCACTGCCAGGCAGAGAGGGGTAGCTTCTTTCACTTAATCTGGGAATGCACTATTATTCAAACATACTGGAGTCAAGTGATTAAGTTCTTACACGACCAAATGGGTTCCCCTGTGGTGTTGGATCCAAAACTGTGCATACTCGGCCTTCTTCCAGACGTGGATATTGATAAATACCAAGCCACATTTATATCTGAAGTCCTGTTTTTGGCCAGGAAAGTGATTGCTAAGACTTGGATGCAGAACGTAACCCCCACCATAACAAGCTGGAAGAGGGAAGTTAACAATTCCCTCCCATACAAGCAGTTGATTTACAAACACAGGGGAAACAGTCACAAATACTCAAGGATATGGGACGGATGGCTGGGAGATGGGGAGACATGTGTATAGTAATGCGTGAAAACAAGAATATCAACACCTAATAACCAAAACGCACAACTATATAATAAACGTTCCAATTCAGTCTGTTAGAACTTTACAGAGCTATTAACAATAGATGTATCTTTGTTATGCAATGCCAGCCTTGCAAGGCGCTGATGTATGTAAACGTACCACATGTGATAATATTGTATGTCTCTATGCATAGACCTCAAATGAGCTGTATAAATTTATGCCTAATTTCAATAAAGACTATTTTCCCAAAAAAAAAAAGAGGGCAGTGCTGGAAAATAATGGTGGCCACACAAAATATTGACACTTTGGCCCAATTTGGACATTTTCACTTAGAAGTTTACTCACTTGTTACCAGCCGTTTAGACATTAATGGCTGTGTGTTGAGTTATTTTGAGGGGACAGCAAATTTACACTGTTATACAAGCTGTACATTCACTACTTTACATTGTAGCAAAGTGTCATTTCTTCAGTGTTGTCACATGAAAAGATATAATAAAATATTTACAAAAATGTGAGAGGTGTACTCACTTTTGTGAGATACTGTATACTGTGGCTGCTTTGTTTTCTTCAGACCTCAGAAACAGGAAGTTTTCTTCATTAGATTTAACTTACTGTAGCCAAAGTCTAATATAACTTTCCTTCTCAAACAGAGCATCCAAAACATAAAGCAAACAAAGATGAGTTTTATTTCACACAATGTAATTATCTATATTTTACTTAACGGGTTGGGCTTTGAGCTGCCAGACAGCAATGAAAAGGTAACTGAGGTTCTGTTTTTTCTTCATCCTATTAGGAGGAAGTGTTTTTAAAACAATTGTGTCCCTGTTAGAGAGATTTACCCTCACTTCCCATCCTAGTGACAATATTGCAATAGGGAACAAAATTGAGAAAATCTACCAAACAAGGAAATAGACAGAAAAATAATCTGACAAATTGTTATTGTTCCCCAAATCTGTCCAAAATGAGAAATAAAAAAAGAAAGATTTACCATAGTTAGAGGAACACTTTGTTTCAGTCCCAGAATTGGACTTACATTAAAGTGCATCCAAAGGCAAAAAATAAAATGTATTAAACAGCTTACTAGTCTTTAGAGTACTCTGTGCCCTCAAAGAACATATGATGCAAAATGGTGAGAAACAATTATGGAGCACCCTTTATTAACCATTAAAACATAAAATGAAGAACACTTCCAGCTCATTTACACTTGCAGAGTGCAGTAAAAAAAAAAATGGTGATTGAGCCACATTTTTGCTGCCCTGACTGCCTCTCAAGCTGCAAAGGCAGACGGAATTGTACACATGCTGTGGACAGGATTCTGTTCTTCATAGGCGCAGCATAAATCACACCCCATTGGCGTGAAAGGGTCTGCACCACAAATCTAACACTAGGTTCATGGTTGCACCACAGAATTTCTATTCATAAAGCAAATTCTGCTGCAAAAAAAAAAGGGCTTTCAGGAGGCTGCAGTATCAAAATATATAAGGGCTTATTTATACGTGTCACTCTTTGAATGAGTACTTTCTCAGAATTAAGGGAAGAATTGCTCACTTCTGTGTAACACTCTGTCCCAATTGACTGCACAGCTTGTCTCCCAGAATGTAGCATTTAGGTCTGATTCACACCTATGCGTTTTTAGTGCTTTTTGCATTTTGCAGATTTGCACTAAGGTCCGTCTAACATGGTTTGCTATGGAACATGTTCTGTAGTGCAAATCTGCAAAATGCCAAAAGCACTAAAAATGCAAAGGTGTGAATCAAGCCTTAGTGGAGGACACAACTGAGCCTGTGCACCGCTCCACCAGTTCAGCTGTCCTCTGCCACCTCACTCCCAGTGACAGAATGGGGTCCCACCATGAAATAAGCGTGGACCTCATTCGTGCACCCAAAAATATAAATAAAGATCCTGTTCCCTTAAAGCATGTTATACAGCACAGTGCTTGTGCTGTGTCATTTGGCCCCCTCTATCACCTGTAATATCTGGCTGATCCTGCCAGTTTCTACCGTCCCATCTCTGTGCTGACTCCCTTGTACCATGGCTACAGAGATCTGACAATGGAGTCATCAGTAGTACCTCCATCAGCCGCAGCCTGCTCTGTGTCTCCAGTGTGCTCCCTCCTCTGCCTGACAGCTCTGTGTCCGCACCGCCCCCTCCAGTCCTGCTGCTCAAATGTATGTTTTTTTTACTATAATCCACTCTGTTTATTACTGTAATGGCCCCCTGTGACTGTGCTTTCTGAAAATAATGCTGTATATACCTTGTTTATTGAGCGCTGATCAGCGCTGATTGACACGCCGCTTCTCTCCTCTCTTCCTGACACATGCAGCGGGCGGGGCCACCTCTCTCCTCCTCTCCATCTCAGCAGAGGATCCTCGGCCCCACCCACTGCATGTGTCAGGAAGAGAGAGGTGTGAAGCGGCGGGTCAATCAGTGCACAGTCACAGGGGGCCATTACAGTAATAAACAGAGAGGATTATGAAAAATGTAATTGGTGGGTTAACAACCACTTTAATGAACTGCTTCAGCTGTCCCGTATCATGCGGCTAGTTCCATGAGGTCCCTGGATGGCGGGTTCAGTCCCGGTTGCTTACGTAAACGGGATGCTAGGAAGGGAGCCCCTCACTACCAGAGGGCCTGTTACTCATGCCTGGTACCACTCCTCGCTGTCTGGCTGCTGTTACATTCCTGCCAGTCAATGGTTACCCATAGCAACTATATTCCAACTCCTTTGTGGTGGCCTTCCATTCCTTACTCTTCACCCTACATGTGCTTTACAGGCCCTGTTCTATTAGATACACCCATTACCTCCATGCACCCCTTTGAATAACTTCAGACCAGGCATAAAACCGTTGAACAGGCTTTACTGATGTAGCGGGTGCTGCAGCCAAAGACTTACATTAACATAAATAGCTGACAGGGTTCAGAGTATCTGCAGCTATGAGGAGTTTCATTTTCCCCTCCCTCTGCACACTGACTCACACAGAGCTGTTCATTCTGCAGCCTACCCTGTGTCCCTATTGGCAGGAGGAGGAAAGCCAATTGTAGGAGCAATTACTGGAATATGAAGTCCCAGCACAGAGCGGCCCCATAGACTTGTATAGTGACAGGAACTACCAAGACCAGCATTCTCTGTGAGCAGGAAAGTAAAGACTCCATTTTAGTTTCCTGAGGAGATTCTCAGTCAGCATGAGGCGGGGAAAGTGATCAGACATGAAGGAGAATGCTGTCTCTCAGGTTATCTCGCTACGTGATTTGGGCCTCCACTGCCAGTTGAGACATACAGCCTGAGAGAAGGGGATCACAGGTGCACATCCAGGCCCACCTGCACCGACGGTGAAGCGTTCAGTGTGAGGTGACCAGTCGGTTCGCCAGGAGAACCTGCCTGTTCCAGGACGTTCATTTGGGCCTTGATCACAGGATTGGGTGAGGGGGCTTTTTGCCCATTTGCAGAAAACAGGGGCACTGCACCACAGAAGGAGTTAAATGAACACTGTATACAGACATCATTGCTTGTAGTCATCTTGCTGACACTGGTAGTGCCACAGGGATAAAGGATAAGGCTATACATTTCTGGGACACTGTATACAGACATCATTGTTCTCTCACCTTGCTGAGAAAGATCTTGCTTGCTTCACTTGATAATCTTAGCCAGTTGTGTTGTTTGGCCCTGCTGTCCAGGAGTTTAAGTGCACCAATGAAAGTGGCTAGCTGAAGACACCAAATCTTATCTTTTCTTCAAAGGGACTGAAGCTACTAGTGCCATACGGATCCACACACACATATTCAGGGCTCTGTATATGCATTGGGTGTGTGGGACAGTTTATCTAGGAAGTTAATTAATTAATTGTTGACTTGAATAAAGTGTTTAAAGTTGGGCCTGTGGTGTCAGAGGACAGAGGAGAGAGGCCTGACATAAAGGGGGTCATTCCTCTCCTCTCCTCCTGCCTGGACTCATAGAGCCAACCTGAGTAAAGGTAACCAATCTAATTTAAAGTGTCATATTGTGCTTTATTTGATATCTAAGTGTGCCTCTGCTCTTAGGGACATTCTCAGATTTGGAATCCCCTGAGAGCAGCTTGAATATAGGATTGGGAGTTATATTGCTCTTAATCTCAGTTATTGCTCTCCAGTTAATTACTTTACTATACTGTTACTGTCTTTTATTCTTCCACAGCAATATTGCAGTAAAGACAATTTCTGTGTTTTATCCTGGTGTGTGTCTCTCATTGGTTATTGCACTTACAGTACACTATTGTCAGGTGTGCCAGAGGGGGCTAAGGGCTGTTATTAGGGTTCAGAGGCAGAGTAACGGACTGAACTAACTTAACCAGCTTCTACGGGGTATTGCTACACTGGACAACTCGGAAAATGCAGTCCAACAAAGCAGTTCACTCCTGTCTAACTAAACCCAGGCTAGCCAGTGAGTAGTTTTCTTTACTGCAGTCCAGGTGTTGCTGGTGACTACATCTTCTTGCTTGGCCTCCTGATTCTTACCATGCAGGCTGCCGGCAGAAAAGCCCTCCAAGCAGAGCCATCCCCCTTTTTATTTACAGAATAAGGTGGAGGACAGAGCCCATAAATTGCTTGTGAAAGAGCAAAGGAAGGTTTAACCCCTTCCTGCCTGAGCAGCCTGGAAAACCAGCAACCTAACTCGTCCTTTAGGTACAGAACCCAAAGAATTAGAACACTTTCTGCTAACTGCCAAACTGAGATGGTGAATTGATCACCAGTTCCCTAAGGAATTTGCATGCTTTTATTTCCATCTAAGCAAAATTAATTATGTGGTAGACTCTTATGTAACCAACATAGCAACTGACCTTTGAAAATGAGAACTAGTACAATTTCTGTTTCTATATACTGTACACCAACAACGTTGTATTCATTACTTACAAGCTACGGTCAGTGTGTAGGGATCACTGGTCCTCTTACTGACAGGGTTCTCAGCCTCACACTGATAGTCCCCAGAATTCATACGGTTTATCCTCAGGAAGGAGATAGTATTGTTATTTGGGGACAAGGTGGCTGCAAAAGGGATCCTGCTCCATACTATTCTCTCTGCATTAGTAGAGGTACAGGTGAGGGTAACGGTATCATTTTCTTTTGGAAGGGGGGTAGAGGCTGTAATTGTTGGTTTAATAACCATGTCTGCAGAGGAAGAAAATAGAAATAGTTACATTATAGTAATTCTAATACAGTAAATATAAGCAGGTTTTGTTACTTTCTAAAGGGAGACAGTACAGTTACAATACAATAAAATACAAGAGCATTAAGAGGGTCCTACTTGTAAGAGCTTACAATATAAAAGGGTGGGGCAAGTGGTACAACTGTGTAATAATTATGGGGGATGAGCTGAAGGAAGAGTTAAAAGTTCAGTCGTTAGTTGGATTCGTGATAGGTTTCCCTGAAGGGATGGGTTTTCAGGGATCCCCTAAAAATTGGCCAGGGTAGGAGATAGCCAGACAGATTGAGGTAGAGTTCCAGAGGGTGGGAGAAGTCCTGGAGATGGGAGTCAGAGGGCAGGAGGTCTTAGGAGCAGAGAGGACGGTTTGGGTGATATTTGGAGACAAGATTGGTGATGTAGCTGGGGGAAGAGTTGTAAATGGCTTTGTAGGTTTTTATTTTGAATTTTTTTCTCTGGGCAATATAATAAAAATAATTGTGTTAAATTTGCCATTCACAGTACAGCTATCAGTGCAAAATTTTTAAAGATAGTATATAGCTATGATGCGCTGGCACACTGAGCATTTAATGCATGATGACACCTAATGTGGAAAAGGTTGCTATCCCCAATCTTCAGTATTTTAATAACATACTAATGCTGAATAATTTAAATTTTGATTGCTGGAAATTGTTCAGTTGTACTGCTTTACCTGTGCAAAGACATGCATCATTCCACTTAGACAACAAACACTTGTATTTGTGAAGATATTTTATCTATCTGCCCATTACTTAATAGTCTTGGTGTCACAAGCAAGAGAGATTTATGACTGGATTGGCTCCTAGCTCAACCTAAAATGTCCCCATAGCAAAAGTGCCTACATGAGCCAGCTAGTGTGATTTTTTTTTGTGGGGAGATGGTGTAAATAAAGCTTACCCTTAGTGGTGATATAAATTATTATTTCAGGTACTTATATAGTGCTGTCAATTTACGCAGCTCTTTACATATACATTGTACATTCACATCAGTCCTTCCCCCTAAGGAGCTTACAATCTAAGGTCCCTAACTCTCATTCATACACACACATACTGGGGACAATTTAGACAGGAACCATTTAACCTACCAGCATGTCCTTGGAGTGTGGGAGGAAACTAGTGTACCTGGAGGAAACCCACACAGGCACAGGGAGAACATGCAAACTCCAGGCAGGTAGTGTTGTGGTGTGGTCAGGATTCGAACCAGTGACCCTTTTTTACTACTAGGTGAAAGTGCTATACACTACACCACCGTGCCGCCCATATATAAATTCAAGTTTTGTAAATGGGGCTCTAATCTTGTCCAGATTAATTGCCTGACACACTTTGTCCCTTGCTTTCAAACAAAGTGGAAAATTGTACATTTAAAGGGTAAATCTGTGACAATTTTCTGATGTAATACTCACCAAAAATGTTCAAGTACACCGAGATATCACTTTGATTATTTGTTTGTATCCTCACTGTGTAGTTTCCCTCATCAGTTATATTTAGGTTGGAGATCTGCAGTGATCCATTGGAGAAAGATGCCATCTTGCTTTTGAACAGAGGTCCAGGAATTATTTGGGTGCTACTATTCGTGATATGTCTAAGGATTTGATATTTTGGGTTTGTGTTCGGTCCTTTGTACCAAATAAAATGTTGAACTCTCCTAGTAATCCAAGTAACATTTAGGGTGACAGATCCTTCGATGACCGGATACTGAGGGATCAGCTGAATACTCATCATTCCACTGGACATATCCACCATCACACAGAGGAGAACTGCAAGAGAAAGTGACATATAAGAAAATCAATGATCATTTGTTTAAAATGTATAAACATTTCAATCCATAGGGTCTATTTATCAAAGATCCACTAGGGAATTTACCCAGTGAACAATTTGTAGCCATTTGCCCACATATGATTTCATTTTCCAAATAGTAATTCCCTGTACTGTGACTCTCCTTAGCCTCTAGCCACCCCTTTAATTGTTCTTTTTCACCTATAGCCCTCCTATTACTCCCCCCTTCCTTTAACATTCCCTCTGTATTGTGTATCTCCTTCCCCACCCTCTCAAGCACACACTTTTTCTCCTCCTCTGTTGCCCTGATAGGGGGTGAGCAGCATGCCATCCACAAACCAGTAAGACTGGGAGATTTACCTAGCAGCCAGGTAGGCATAATGAGTGACACCTAAACCACTCATCAATGTTATATGGGCAACCAAGTGATGCCCAGCAGCACAGATACCAATCTTTAGGTATACAATTTGGAATGTACCTGCCCATAAAATCATCTGTCATTAGTAGCTTTTTCTCAGTTGGCACTTACCTGACACAATAACACTAGAGTCAAAGGAATGTTGCTTGGTGAGCATTTTCATTGGTTCACAAACTTGGACACATAAACAAAAGATTTCTTTCATGTTGACCGGGGCATCTCTGTTCCTGGCAATCCTCTGTGACACTTTAGATTTGCTAGACTCCTTTTTTGAAGTTCGGGATAGCTTATATCTGTAAATCTCAGATTGTATGTGCTTTGTCTCCAGTGTTCACCTGTGCCAGGATGACTCTCTGTACAAGCTGTGGGAGGTACAATGAAGGAGGCAATGCAATATTTCACAATCTGCTGTTACTCTGCACACGGTGGGTTCTTACTCACACCATTTAAAGGTTCTCATGTTCTTCAGAGGCAGCAGTACCAATATGCCAAAGTGTGTAGACAGAAGTCGCAGGAAGATATCTTCCTAAAAAAATGACAACTTATAGCCCTTTTTTAAATGTTATGTTTATGCAAAGTTAAAGAAATTGCACACTTTCAACCGTTTTTGTTGATTTAATTAGGTATTAGTATAGTTATATTCTCTGTGTCGTTTGTTTGCCTTACCTTGTAATGACGGGCTCACATGTTGTGGCTGCAGTTTGTAGTGTCAGGGCTGATTGATTCCCCTGTCCATGTATTAATTCACCTAGCTTGTCCCAGTTTGCTAAAGGAGCGGGCAATCCATGTCTCACCATTTCCTCTGGGAGTGCTAATGTGATGACTATGTTGAGATCACTTTTCAAGCACTACAAGTACTATTCAAGTATCTAATTCAGGCAATTGTTGCGCGTTGGGTCAGCAATTCGGGGCTTTATCAGGCAGTGATGTAAGTGACATTCAGTGCAAAAGGTGTTAAAAAATAACCATGCACAACTACTAAAACACTTGTTAAAGTTGATTAAACTAAGATGAAAAACACACAAATAAGTTGCTCCCCTTTAGAGCAGTAATTACCTACACTGTAAATCAATTAAAAATGGGAGGGGGGCAGGAATTTAAAATACACTGTAATACTATTAGAAAATAAAGTGCAATAGACCATACAGTTTAATTTGTGACAATGTAAAAAGTCCTTAGGAATTTAAAGATTTAGAAGATTTATTATGAACTTTATTTCTTTTTTGTTCAACATGAGACACTGTTGTGAACCATCACCATCAATTGCTTATCCACCCATATGGATGTACACTCAACAAATATCCATGACCTCTTTAACTAAAAAAAAGGTCTAAAATCTCCTGGGTTGGTGAGTCTCCTTCAGGATCTTCTTCCACCTGTTAGCGGTCCTAAGCAACTCCCCTCCTCGCCACCATAATACCTTTATTACATAATTTTTTGATTACCCGGTATTATGACAGAGAGGAGAAGAATTGCTTAGGACCAACAGGTGGAAGATCCTGAAAGAGACTCACCAACCCAGGCAATTTTAGACCTTTTTTTAAATTTAAGAGGACATGGCTATTTGGTGAGTGTACAGCAATATGGGCACCATTGGGCAAATAAGCAATTCATGGTGATGAAACTTGGAAAATGGATCAGGAGACTAAAGATGCCTGAAAAATGAATCCTATGTTCTTAATTGGTTCTAGACTTAGCAGCAACCAATGAACACAAGTGTTGTAATTAGGCACATCTATTCAGCCAGTGGCACCACAGTTTTGGCAGCAGTACCAATATGCCAAAGTGTGGAGACAGAAGTCACAGGAAGCTATCTTCCTAAAAAAATTAGAACTGTTAGCCCTTTTTTAAATGTTATGTTTATGCAAAGTTAAAGGCATTGTACACTTTCAACCATTTTTGTTGATTTAATTAGGTATTAGTATAGTTATATTCTCTGTGTCGTTTGTTTGCCTTACCTTGTAATGATGGGCTCACATGTTGTGGCAGCAGTTTGTAGTGTCAGGGCTGATCGATTCCTGTGTCCATGTATTCTTTCACCTAGCTTGTCCCAGTTTTCTAAAAGGGCGGGCAATCCATGTCTCACCATTTCCTCTGTGGTGCATCACAATTGTGGGAGTGCTAATGTGATGACTATGTTGAGATCTCTTTTCACTGCTTGTGTTAGATCTAAATGTGCATTACTGCAATGCATGGCAAAACTATTTTGAGAGACTACATGTCTCTGGATCTCTTATCCAAGGAAATAACTATAACCACCTGAGACTAGGCAACTACTATGGCTCTCAGGGGCCTAGAGCTAACTATGGATGAGCCAACCCCCCCCCCCCGGTACGGTTTGCAGCAGAACATGCTAGCAGGCAAAAAATTAGTTCGAACATGCGAACACCATTAAGTGGGACATGAACGTGAAAAATGCTAATTTTGAAGGCTTATATGCAAGTTATTGCCATAAAAAGTGTTTGGGGACCCGGTTCCTGCCCCAGGAGACATATATCAATGCAAAAAAAAGTTTTAAAAACTATAGTTTTTTCGGGAGCAGTGATTTTAATAATGTTTAAAGTGAAACAATAAAAATTAAATATTCCTTTAAATATCGTACCTGGGGGTTGTCCTTAGTATGCCTGTAAAGTAGCGCATCTTTCCCATGTTTATAACAGTGCCACAGCAAAATTGCATTTCTAAAGAAAAAAAATGTCATTTAAAACTGCTTGCGGCTGTAATTATTGTCAGGTCCCGGCAATATAGATAAAAATACCAAAAATAATGGCGTGGGCGTCCCCCTCAAAATCCATACCAGGCCTTTCAGGTCGGGTATGGATATTAAGGGGAACCCCACACCTAAAAAATTGTAAAAATTGCATGGGGGTTCACCAGGCCCCCAGACACTATATAATCTGAACAGCAGTATATCTACTATATGACCTGCCCTATATACTCTGCAGAAAATTGGGCCTTAGGTGTTGGTGGTACCAGAACACTGTAAGCCCTCAGTTATTCTTGTTGGGCACAGGAACGGGCCCTGCTGTGAAATATTATATAAAAAGTTGTCATTACATGCCCCTGTTAAACAGAAGAATTGGGCCTTGGGTGGTGGTGCTGCCACAACATAGTAACCCCTCACAAATACTCTTGTTGGGCGCAGGAACAGGCTCAAGTTACTCCCTTTCTCAACCTGGGAACCAACATCGGACCCTTCAAATCACTGCACATCCTCCAGCAGCATTTAACCGAAACTGTGGTCGAATAATTCTAGGGACTCCTCCGTGCATCATGGTGGGGCTACGGAAGGAGTGACTGTGGACAAGGAGCCAGTGATCCACTCCACCAACTTTTCTGCATGTTGTGGCTCAATAACATGGCCAGAAGCAGCAAAAAAGGACAAGCGTGCCCCACAGCCACCCACAGAGGATGCACCATGTCCACGACCACCACTGTTGACTGTGGACACAGAGGCTGCTTGCCCTCTTTATTGGCCTGTGAGTGTCTGCCTCTCCTTGGCGGTCTTCCGGACATGATGTATTTTTTGTTTCGCACTACCACACTACACTGTATCAGATACTGTGTACACCACCTGCACTGTATTAGCAACTGTACACCACAGAATGCACTGTAGATATAGGCTATACTGAACGCACTGAATATATATATATACTAGACTTTATATATATATACAATAGACTGTATATTTATTATATATATATATATATATATATATATATATATATATATATATATATATATATATATATATATTAATATATATATATATACACTAGACTGTATATATATATATATATAGATATATCTATATATATAGATATATATATAGATATATATATATCTATATATATATCTATATATATATCTATATGTTTATCAAATACACTGCCACTAACTGAATAACCTGCCTGCTTAATCTCACTCAAGCTATTTCTCTGTCCACGCCAAAAACACTACACACGGCTGCTCTGTAAGCAACCTTACATAGTGTGGGGCGTGGACTTAGTCCCCCTGAGCCATGATTGGCCAATTTTACCCTGCCTTTGGCCAATTATGGCTCTCTCAGCAGAGCAGGCTGTGATTGGTCAGGTGCATGCTTTGGCCAATCATACAGCAATGCACTGCAATCTCGCAGTGCATTATGGAGCGGCCCGCAGCGCTCAATTTTTCTGCAAACGCCCCATATGATTGTTTCGTTTTAGAACAAACGAACACCCGATGTTCAAGTCGAAACTTACATTCGACTCAAACCGTGGCTCATCCCTAGAGCTGACTATGCAGTGAATGATGGATTTGGAACACACATAAATGTGTATGAGAACCCCTTTATTGTTACTAAAAAAATCATTGCTATGGTATATCTATAAGAGCTTGCTCACAAGGGGAGCAAAATCAGGCAGTTAAACCGTAGTTTTGCCGCCCCCTGACCTGAACAAGGGCATGCAGTCACACTCAATACTCTATACATGGTGCTGCCATGATGGTTTGCTTTGGCACATCACAATGGTGCCGCCTGAGAGGACCCATGATAGGGCTCTCCCATCACGATGCCCTGGGCGTCTGTATGACCACCCATCCAAAATGACAAGTCCAATTGGACACGATGGTCGCAGACCTGAAAGAGACAGCCAGAAGATCCAGACAATTTAATATTTAAAGAAGATCAAACAAAGTAACAAATTACAGGTCTTTCAGGTCTGCGACCATCGGGTCCAATCAGACTTTTAATTTCGGATGGGTGGTCCCTATCATGGGTCCTCTCAGGTGGCGCCATTTTAGTGTGACGATTTATCCCTGCATGTCATCTCCTTTTTGCAATAGTCTGCATTAGTGGATTAGAGTATTAGCAATTGGCCCCTATTAGGATGTTTTTTGTCCATTGTTTAATTTTGACAAATTTTGTGACTGGCTCTTTAATTGAAGACGCTGGCTGTTTTAGTACCGCTAGGCATTTCTGGGTATTAGTGGATGGTCCCCCTTGGAGTTCTGTTTGGGGTATAAATGGCTTTCTCATTTCAACTATTGCCTTTATGGACTTTGATTGTGGGCATTGCTGTATATATCTGTGCTATTTTAGACTTTCCAAAATGGCCAATGGGCTTTTTTGCATGCATGTGATGTCATTGCGATCGCGCATGCGCAATCGGCACCTCCCCGGTGTCTGCACTTGATTGGCAGTATCCTCAGCCACCAAGTGGGAGGACCATAAATAGCCCTGCATGGTGGTGGTTTAATCTGCTTAGACCATCTGCCATGCATTCACCCAGGAGCCCCACACTAGCATCTCTAGCCTAAGAGGTAATGATTGAACCTCCTTTGTGTTATGTTATATACATTTTGTTTGTTCATTCTGGTTTTAACTGCTATAGCAAATGTTGATATATCAGAGATTTTCTGTTCCTAGTGATTGGGAACAGTGATCTCTGTCATGTCCCTGGCAGCCCATCCCCCCTACAGTTAGAACAAGCTGAGGGAACACAGTTAACCCCTTGAATCCCTGCCAGTGTCATTTATACATTGATCAGTGCATTTTTATAGCACTGATCAAAGTAATAATGCCACTGGTCCCCAAAAAGTGTAATTTGGGGACAGATTTGTCCACCGCAATGTCGCAGTCCTGTTAAAAATTGCTGATCGCCGCCAATACCAGTAAAAACAATTTATAAAAATAAGACTAGTGCCCAATCATTGGTGCCAGTGGGGCGGGAACAGTGCCCCATCATTGGTGCCAGCGGGGTGGGAACAGTGTCCCATCATTAGTGCCAGTGGGGCGGGACAGTGTCCCATAAATGGTGCCAGTGGGGGGGCGTACAGCGCCCCATCATTGGTGCCAGTGGGGGGGGCAGTGCCCCATCATTGGTGCTGGGGGGAACAGTGCTACATCATTGGTGCCAGTGGGGGGGGACAGTGCCCCATAATTGGTGCCAGGGGAGGGCAGTGCCCAATCATTGGTGCCAGTGGGTGGGGGGGCAGAACAGTGCCTCATCATTGGTGACAGTGGGGAGGGTACAGTGCCCCATCATTGGTGGCAGTGGGAGGAACAGGTCCCATCATTGGTGCCAGTGGGAGGAACAGTGCCCCATCATTGGTGCCAGGGGGAGGAATAGTGCCCCATTATTGGTGTCAGTGGGAGGAATAATGCTCCATTGTTGGTGTCATTGGCAAGAATTATGCCCCCATTGTTGGTGTCAATAGCAGGAATAGTGCTCCAAGGGCAGGAGAAAGGCAAGGAAAGGGCCTTGGAGATCACTGAAAAACAGTCATAACCTTATGTGGAATTGATAATTTAGTAATTCAATCGATGGGTCTTCATACAATATACTTAGAAAAATGGAATCGCGCTGAGGAGGGGGCTGGTGACCATGTTAATGACCATCAATCCTCCTTAAAAGTGAATGGGTAGAAATCTATGTGTGTAAAACATAAATTATAATATGCTACCAATGTCAATGGATAAATGACAAATAAATAGTCCATCAAAAATACATTACACATGTGCAATAGTGAAGAAAAGTATAAAAGTCCATGTGTAGATGATAAGATGAAATCACCCAAGTGATTACTAAAGATCAATTGTGGTCCTGCTGAATAAGGACAAAGTGCTTGGTCCATCACCATATATAGAGAGACTGGCCACTTACCAGAAACTCGTAACCCCCCCACTACAGAGGGTCAGAGTGAGCTGTATGGACTGTTATTCCGGGCCACCACCGAAAAACTTGAAATGGCACTGTGATGGAACATCAGGGGCCTTGGTGTGATGATGGAATGGTTCACACTTGCGGGATTTATGACATCAAGCTCTCAGCAGGGTGGATTAATATAAAATGGGAAAAGCTCCAATAGTGTCCCCTGGATGACATAACTCTATTACGAAACGCCGGGTAGGGCGGAGCGACGTGTTCGCGTCACCTCCCACTGCTGATGTGATACCAGTAGGACGGGCTGTCTGTGAGCTTCCGGCCGGTGCTCCAGACGTCTTTTCTAGGCGCTCAACATTGAACATCTACATGTGAGTGTTTTTTATTCTTTGATTTTACAATAAAGCCTTACGATTTTACACTATTGGAGCTTTTTCCGTTTTATATTAATCCACACTGCTGAGAGCTTGATGTCATAAATCCCGCAAGTGTGAACCATTCCATCATCACACCAAGGCCCCTGATGTTCCATCCCAGTGCCATTCCAGGTTTTTCGGTAGTGGCCCGGAGTAACAGTCCATACAGCTCACTCTGACCCTCTGTAGTGGGGGGTCACGAGTTTCTGGTAAGCGGCCAGTCTCTCTATATATGGTGGTGGACCAAGCACTTAGTCCTTATCCAGCAGGACCACAATTGATCTTTAGTAATCGCTTGGGTGATTTCATCTTATCGTCTACACATGGACTTTTATACTTTTCTTCACTGTTGCACATGTGTAATGTATTTTCGATGGACTATTTATTTGTCATTTATCCATTGACATTGGTAGCATATTATAATTTATGTTTTACACACATAGATTTCTACTCATTCACTTTTAAGGAGGATTGATGGTCATTAACATGGTCACCAGCCCCCTCCTCTGTGCGATTCTATTTTTCTAAGTTTATTTTATTGTGTATGTGTTGCATATAGGAATTTGCAGCTTTCATATATATTATTTATTGTCTTTACCTATGCGCAGTTCCCCCCCCCCCCCCCCCCCTTCATACAATATAGCACAATATAACAAAAATCACTGCACCCACAGTGAGACTGCACACTCATCGCAAGCGCGTGAGCTCATTAAAGCTCATCAAGAGCTGTTTGTTATATCCAAGGATATCAGCCAAATCGATTGTTTTAATCTTCAATGGTCACTCTTAAAGGAGAAGTTTACCTTTTAATAAAAAATAATAAAATGCAAATTTTTTTGCAGGTAAAAAAATAAGCATTTACTATTTTTTTTTTGGGAGCCTGTAAAGCATTGCACTAGTAACTAGGGATGGGTGAACGGTTTGGCCCGAGCATAAGTTCGGGCCGAATTTTCACTGTTCGGACGTTCGGCGAGTAGCCGAACAAACGGGTCGTTCAACCATTTATTCGCCCCCCCGAACCGACCACAATGCATTGCGGCGCTGAACAGTGCATTGCAAGCCCTGATTGGCTGAAGCAGTGAAAACTAATTTTAATAAGTGGCCACGTGTCTTGTTAAACTCCCTTCCATGAAAAAGTTGTATCCCTATTGTGGGGTCACCAGTACGGTATTTATAAATTGAAATCATATCCCCTCTCAAGCTTCTCTTCTCCAGAGAGAATAAGTTCAGTGCTCGCAACCTTTCCTCATAACTAATATCCTCCAGACCCTCTATGAGCTTTGTTGCCCTTCTTTGTACTCGCTCCATTTCCAGTACATCCTTCCTGAGGACTGGTGCCCAGAACTGGACAGCATACTCCAGGTGCGGCCGGACCAGAGTCTTGTAGAGTGGGAGAATTATTGTTTTATCTTTGGAATTAATCCCCTTTTTAATGCATGACAATGTTCTGTATGCTTTGTTAGCATCAGCTGGGCATTGCATGCCATTGCTGAGCCTATCATCTACTAGGACCCCCAGGTCCTTTTCCATCCTAGATTCCCGCAGAGGCCCCCCCCCCCCCCCCCAGTGTATAGATTGCATTCATATTATTGCCACCCAAAAGCATTATTTTACATTTTTCTACATTGAACCTCATTTGCCATGTAGTTGCCCACCCCATTAATTTGTTCAGATCTTTTTGCAAAGTTTCCACATCCTGCGGAGAAGTTATTGCCCTGCTCAGCTTAGTATTGTCCGCAAATACAGAGATTGAACTGTTTATCCCATCCTCCAGGTTGTTTATGAACAAAATAAATAGGATTGGTCCCAGGACAGAACCGTGGGGGACCCGCTACCCACCCCTGACCATTTCGAGTACTCCCTATTTATCACCAGCTTCTGAACTCGCCCTTGTAGCCAGTTTTCAATTCATGGACCCACCCTATGGTTCATGCCAACGGACCTTATTTTGTACAGTAAACGTTTATGGGGAACTATGTCAAATGCTTTTGCAAAATCCAGATACACCACGTCTACAGGCCTTCATTTATCTAGATGGCAACTCACCTCCTCATAGAAGGTTAATAGATTGGTTTGGCAAGAACGATTCTTCATGAATCCATGCTGATTACTGCTAATTATGCTGTTCTCATTACTAAAATCTTGTAAATAGTCCCTTATCATCCCCTCCAAGAGCTTGCATATTATTGATGTTAGGCTGACTGGTCTGTAATTTCCAGGTATTTTGGGCCCTTTTTAAATGTTGGTGCTACATTGGCTTTTCTCCAATCAGCTGGTACTATTCCAGTCAGTAGACTGTCAGTAAAAATTAGGAACAATGGTCTGGTAATTACTTCACTGAGTTTCCTAAGTACCCTCGGATGCAAACCATCTGGTCCCAGTGATTTATTAATGTTACGTTTTCCAAGTCTAATTTTAATTCTGTCCTCTGTTAACCATGGAGGTGCTTCCTGTGATGTGTCATAAGGATAAACACTGCAGATTTGGTTACTGAAGCCCCCCGATTCCCTCGTGAAGACAAAGGAGAAGAATAAATTCAATACCTTCGCCATCTCCCCATCTTTTGTAACCAGATGTCCTTCCTCATTCTTTATGGGGCCAATATGGTCTGTCCTCCCTTTTTTACTGTTTACATATTTAAACAATTTCTTGGGATTTTTTTTTGCTCTCCTTCGCTATGTGTCTTTTGTGTTCTATCTTAGCCGCCCTAATTGAACCCTTACATTTCTTGTTGTATTCTTTATAAAGTCTGAATGCTAATGATGATCCCTCAACCCTGTATTTTTTGAAGGCCTTCTTCTTTGCTTTTATATGCATTTTTACATTGGAGTTAAGCCATCCAGGACTTTTGTGCGCTCTTTTTAATGTATTACCCAGTGGGATGCATTGGCTAATGCCCTTATTTAATATGCTCTTAAAGCAAACCCATCTCTCTTCCGTGTTCTTTGTTCCTAAGATTTTATCCCAATTCATGCCTTCTAGCAAGGTTTGTAGTTTAGGGAGGTTGGCTCTTTTGAAATTCAGTGTCTTGGTATTCTAAAAAATGCACAGTGTGGCGCTATTAAGTGAATACAATATGAACAAAGTAAACATAAATTATTCAAATCAAAAACATCTCATGTGAGCATTTGTGACAGTGACTAGTGAAAGAATAACACATATGTGTATATAGATGATTTAAGCATCGAAGGCAAAATCAAATATAGAGTCCATAACACCAAAAAGAAAAAGTCCGTGATAGCAGTGTGTAAATGGTATACAGGTGTTCTTCTTGTATATGCAGGAAGATCAATTGGACCCGGTAGCCTGGTAGATGAATGGACCATAAACGACCAAAGGTGCACAGAAATTTAAAAACGGTGCCAGGACCATCACCAGAAGATATGGAGGCTTACCAGAAGTAGTGGCCTGAAATAGCGTATGCTAGAACAGGTCAAGAAGGCTTGGTGACCAACTGGTCTAGATGTATTGTCTGGATAGATGTCATCACCACACCAACGGAGGGAAGGGGGGGAAGCAATCAGCACGATTTCCTCGAAAATAATCACACCACCAAGCCAAGCGGAAGATTCATGTACCATGTGAGAGATGAAGACACTCACATAGTGTAATAACGTATTAACTTGGATTTATTAAAAATAGCAATAAAAAACAAACTCACATTTTGTGCAGATCAAACAGGCATGTAAATCGTATAGCAGTAGTTGTGAGGGATCCACCCGACATGTTTCAACTAAAAAAGTCGTCTTCTGGTTGACACATGATAACACATATGTGTTATTCTTTCACTAGTCACTGTCACAAATGCTCACATGAGATGTTTTTGATTTGAATAATTTATGTTTACTTTGTTCATATTGTATTCACTTAATAGCGCCACACTGTGCATTTTTTAGTTGTTCTGTTCTCCCTGAGTCTACGGGTGTGTTGGCTGCTTACTTAGTTTGTTTTAGCGCAGCGCTGTATCATATTTCTTGAAATTTTGTTTACAGTGTCTTGGTATTCCCCTTATGTTTCATATTTGTGTGATTTATACTAAAGCCAATTGACCTGTGATCGCTGTTTCCTAAATTGCTCCGTATTTCCACATCTGTGATCAGGTCTGTATTGTTGGTAATCAGTAGATCCAGTAATGCTTTATTTGTAGTTGGTGCGGCTACCATCTGGACCATGAAATTGTCCTGCAAGACATTTAGGAACTGGTGAGCCTTAGACGAATGCAAGTTTCCCTCCGCCCAGTCTATGTCTGGTGAGCCGTGACAGTGCAAGCATCAGTGACACAATCCCTGTTGTGTTCCTGCTGGAGCAGACTCTGCATGGCATTATGGATAGGGTACAGTAGTTCAGAGCAGCAGGAGGAAGAGGAGGACTTTCTTTCCTCTCAAAGCCCACTTTATCCAGACACCATCATTCCTATGTCACAGAACACACAGGAGGAGAGAGGGGAGGAGGATGAGGAGGAGGATTCTGGCACTTTCATAGGCTTCGAAGAAGAGGAAGACATGTGTAAGTGATGGCTTTTCAACCCCAGGACCCTTGGGAGTAGTACATGGCTGGGAGGAGGAAGTTCCAGATGCTGTCATCCTGAGTGACCCTGAGGAGTCTGCTTCTCAAGCCTCTGCAAATTTGAGGCGCAAGGGCAACCTCATGCTTCAAAGCCTGCGAAAGGACCCAAGAATACGTGGTATAAAGGAGAAAGATAATTACTGGTTGGCAAGCCTGCTTGACCACCGTTATAAGGGGAAGGTCTCAGAACTTATCCTGTCCCCACAGAGAGTGCAGAAGATAAAATCTCTTGAGGACACGTTAAAGAGGGTTTTATTGAACCTTTTTCCTGACTGTAGTAGGTTACAGTGTCGTGGAAAACGTTGTTTTGACTCTTCTGTTGGTCAATAGAGGAGCGTTGGAGAAGGAGTCCGCCTTGACCGGACTCGAGTCCGTCGGACAAATTTGAAACATGTTCCAAATCTAAAGTCTGCCAGATTTTTGCCCGAAAAAGTCCACTGCAGGTCCGATGGAGCCCACACATGGTCGGATTGTCTGCCGGATTCGGTCCGTCGGACCAGTCTGGTCGAAAAGTCGTGTGTACACGGCATAAGTGAGACATTTCAGAATTTTTTTAGTCCTCGCCACCCAGGGCTGTCAGCTTCCACATCCCATCGGCAGCGTCTACATCACATGCTGGAAGATTACCTCGGGGCCAAAACAGAAATGGAGAGCTTTCCAGCTGACGATCCACTGACTTACTGGGTCATGAGAATAGACCACTGGCCAGAACTTTCCCAGTATGCTATTGAGTTGTTGGGCTGCCCTGCATCCAGCGTGCTTTCAGAAAGGACATTCAGTGCTACAGGAGGTTTTGTTACTGATCATAGAATGCGTCTGTCCACAGACTCAGTGGACCGTTTGAATCAGTTCTGGATTACCAGCTATGAAGCCCCTGATGCCAATGTCACTGATTAAGTCTTTTTGGGATGTGGAATCTCTACAGGACTTCGAGGCTGCTTAGCTTTGAGGGTGTTCAATCATTTAATCTGGAAGAATGTTTTTGGTATAGGTTTCATGGACACAATTAACACCCAAAGATCAATTTTTCAGCACCTGTTTGACAGGTGCATATCATTGCAATTTTTTACAGCAAGACCAATTCTTGTTTTCATTAAGAGTACCTCTAATGGGTTACAGTGGGAAGGCACCACCGACACCCAAAGACCAATTTTTCTGCACCTGTTTGACAGGTGCATATTATTGCAATTTTTTACAGCAAGCCCAATTCTTGCTTTCATCAAGATTACCTCTATAGGGTTACAGTGGAAAGACGCCACCGACACCCTAAGACAATTTTTTCTCCACCTGTTTAACAGGTGCATATCATTGCAATTTTTTACAGCAAGGCCAATTCTTGCTTTCACCAAGAGTACCTCTATAGGGTTACGGTGGGAAGGTGCCGCCGACATCCAAAGACCAATTTTTGCTTCTATCCAAAGTGACACCAGAATTTATCCAAAAAATCTCTAATCTTGTTCCCAGTGCACTACATTGTGGCCTTATCATACACACTGGCTCCCCAGCTGTTGCTGAGCAAAATAAAGGCAGCTTGCAGGTAAAATGTCATTTTTTTGGCTGTATGAATGCAATCATTGCTGCAGCAGATTCTAGACATGGTACAGATCTGCCACTTTACAGGTGATCTAAGGGGACCCCCCAGGCACTACTGTATATTGGAAGGAATTTTTAATGTTTAGGCTTTGACTGTAAAAACCAAACAATCACTGCTCATTTAAAAATGATGTTTTTTCACAAACTTTTTTTTTAATGATGCATGTCCCCCAGGGCAGGACCCGGACCCCTATAACCATTGTATGCCCAATTACTTGCATATAAGCCTTTAAAATGGACACTTTCGATTTTTGACGTTTGGGTCCCATTGACTTTCATGGGGTTCGTTATTCGGGTCCGAACTTTCGCGGTGTTTGAACGTTTTGGTGCGAACCGAACAGGGGTCCATTCGGCCCATCCCTACTAGTGACCAGCAGATCGCTGGTACCATGCAGGACTCCTGCAGACCCCTCAGTGTATCTGTTTGCTCGTACAGGCAAGTAAATACTCACTGACAAGAAGAATCAATGAGCTACCACAGCGCTCAACAGGGCTGTGGTAGTTCATTGAGAACTACAAGCTGACAGCTGCAAAAGGCTATCAGGACTTGTAGTGTCCCATTCACACAATACTGTGCATGAGTTACGTGACTGGGTAGGCAGAGCTCCACATGGCCACATTTTTTTAAAATTTTGACAGCTAGCGGGGGAAGAATATACCCTGCTAGCTGTCACAACAAAGGGGAGCCGCTGATTTAGTAACATGTTATACTCGAAATATGGGTGCACCGTGTTATGAAAGGTGAACTTATCCTTCAGTCCCTTAAAGTGGATGTAAACTCTAATTATTTTTTTTAAATTAAGGCTTGCACCTTGTACAGTATGTGATTTCATGTCATCTGTGCCCAGTCTTGCCACGAAGAGTTAAACCAGCTCTGAGCAGTCCTCTTATCTTTTTTCAGTGAGATAAAAACTGACACACAGAGAAATAGGAGTCAGTTCTTCCCCTTGCTGTGAGTGACAGGTGATTTACATACAGTATCTCATGCACGAGCCTGAGAGAGGCATTCTGTGTAATTCAGCTCCCCTCCTCCTTTTCTCTCCAGCGCTCCCAGGATTGGCTGCTCCACAATGTGGTGACTTTTCTGGGTTTTGACTGGATGTTAGTGATCATAGCAGAAGTTAAGTGTAAGAAATACACAGGAGAAAATGCATGTTGACAAGGGGAGTGTAGAGGTGGGCGGGGAGTCTACTGACATCACAAATCCACCCACTGAGCTCCTGACAACAGACCCACCCACAGAATCTGCAGTTTTTCGGGTCTCATAACAGTCAGAGGGGAGACATTTGACAGGTAAGGATACATGCAGGAGGCATGTATATCCTTATAGATAACCACTATGGCAGTAGTTTAGAAAGGGTGAGAGTGGGTTTACATCCACTTTAACTTTGCTGTGTCATCTCTCCAGGAATGGAAACATTAGGCATACCAAAAAAAGATTAGTGCAGTAGTTTTGATCAAACAGATGGATAAAAGCAAGTATAAAACTCCCACTCATATGAATTAGTGCCCAGGCTTGGCACTAATGTAAACAGCTTTGGTTAGAACTAGTTCCGCCTTTCCACCACTTAGGAACCAGCGTGAGTTCCAAAGACCAAGCGTTTGGGCCAGATCTGATGTCAGAACAGAACCGGAAGTGACAGCAAACTTGGAACCTCAAATAGTTTTACAATCCTGCGTCCTCAGGAAGCCACTCAGGATACCACATTGATAGTTTCAAGACCTATAACCAGATCTGGATGAACATTATGTTGGGTTATAGGGTTAACCTAAGCAGTTTCTACAACAGTAATAAATTATATACTCAATCACAGGTAGGGTGGTTTGAAGGCACTATAGTAACAGTAGGCCCTCATATGTTGCTTGTAATATAAACAATGGACATCTTCCAGGTGGCTGAAGTTGTTAGTTCCCCAAACTTTAATGGGTCACCATCTCCCAAATTCTCCAGATTGTTGGAGCTGTATCCTCCATGTGCTGAGCTCCCTCCTGCAATACAATCTGCTTACCTTCCACCCAGCAAGGCCCCCACTGACCCCAATCTTAGCTGAACCAAGTTGCTCAGATTATATTAAGCTATACTATATCATTTCAGTGATGTGTTTCAGTAAGGGCGCATTTACACAAAGTCCTTTGGACTGCATAGCTCAATGCAGGCCCAATGGAATAACAAGCTGAAATCTATTGTTTCCAATGGGATCAGTTCATATCATTGCAATGATTTGTGAAATTGGCACATACTGCATTTAAATACAAAGCAATGGGTTATACTGATCACAGCGCATTTCAACCCATATTAAAGCAATAGTAAAGTTGTCTATTATAAGCTTACCTGTAGGTAAAATGAATATCTCCTAAACATGCATCGTTTAGGAAATATTCACTCTTTTGGCAGCTGGTAATGGCACCGACGCCAGGAATGGCATACACATTACCTTCTGTCACCAGTCAGTTTCCCTGATCACCACCACACCCGTCATATGGTGATTTTGTATTGTACTGGTGACAGTATGTAAAAAAAAAAGTGAAGAAAAGTAATGTATTTTATTTCCTCATTATCCAAAAAATTGTGACAAAAAATGAAAAACTTGCCATGCCTCTTACTAATTACCTTTGGCTGACTTCTTTCCAAAAAGAGGTAATTTGGGGGTATTTGTACTGTCCTGACATTATAAGGGCCTCAAGGAGTGTGATCGGCCATCAGTACATCTGGATTGATACATTTTCAAATTAACAGTATATACCTTAGTTTGTAGACTCAAACTTTCACACAGACTAAATATACACTTATTGAATTTTTTTTGTTGTTGTTAACAAATATGTAGCAGAATACATTTTGGCTGAAACTTATAGAACATATCCAATAAAAATATCAGAAATATTTCTTCATAACAGTAAATATAAAATCTTTTTTTTCTAAAATTTTAATCTTAAATGCATTTCATTTGCGCATGGTGTCCGTACAATTTCCAGTGAAATTAGCACAGTGCTGAATAGCACAATGGCCTGGTTATGAAGGGGGTACAATCTTACACCACATACGTCAATCATGATACTCATACCCATAAAATAAATTCATCAAAGGACATTCGGTTCACGACTCAATTTCATAACAAATACAAAAATATGGAACACATAGTTCATAAACATTGGCCAATACTACTGTAGGATCCCCATCTCAAAGACAGAATACCAAATAAACCCAAATGTTCATATAGGAAAGCTCCTAACATTAAGGGAAAGATTGCCCCAAGCAAACTCAAAAAGAAAACAAATACGTCATCTACACTCCAACTCTTTTTTATGATTGGGATGTATCAGTATCAGTGCAAACCCCTTTGCCTTACATGCAGTTTTGTACAACATGGTCAAAAAACATTCACGATTAAAAATAAAACATACAAAATTTCAGAATTCTACACCTGTTCTACAGACCATGTAGTATACTGCCTGACTTGCCCCTGCGGCCTCTACTATGTAGGTCGAACTATACGTCTCCTACGCCAGCGTTTTGGAGAGCACCGCCAATTCATTGAGGCCGGTAAAGACCACCATAGCGTCCCACGACATTTCTCCCAACATCATCCTAAATCCACCGTAGGCCTAAAAGTATGGATCATCGAATCTATACCAGCCACTCTCCCCGCGGCAGAGAGATTTAAACGTTTCTGCCAACGGTAGACTTATTGGATATACGCTCTTGACGTACTTTCGCCTGGAAGTATTAATGAAAAATTGGAAATTAGCACCTTACTCTAAATAATACTATATTTAACATACAGACTGTGATATTATAGTGTCTATTTGTTATCCACTACTAGTATACTATCCACCTCTAACCTCCTAATTTTATCTTGTGTAAGTTATATGATCTACTACATTTAGTTGTTCATTTATCATTTATTATTATTATTATACAGGATTTATATAGCACCAACAGTTTACGCAGGACTTTACAATATGAAAGGAGACAATACAGTTACAATACAATAAAATACAAGAGGATTAGAGGGCCCTGCTCAGAAGAGCTTACAATCTAATAGGGTGGGGCAGGTGGTACAAAAGGTTGTAACTGTGAGGAATGAGCTGATGGAAGTGGTAGAAGATTAGTTGGAGACGTGATAGGCTTCCCTGAAGAGATGAGTTTTCAGGGATCGCCTGAAGGTAGCAAGAGTAGGGGCTAGCCGGACCAGTGGAGTTAGCGAGTTCCAGAGGATGAGAGAAGCTCTGGAGAAATACCGGAGACGAGCATGGGAGAAGGAGATGAGAGAATTTGAGAGTAGGAGGTCTTGAGAAGAGCGGAGTGGACAATTTGGGTGATATTCGGAGACAAGATTGGTGATGTAGCTCGGGGCAGAGTTGTGAATGGCTATGTATGTTATGGTTAGTGTTTTGAATTTAATTCGCTGGGTGATTGGGATCCAGTGTAGGGATTGGAGGAGAGGATTGGCAGACACTGAGCGATTGGTAAGGTGGATAAGTCTGGCTGCCAGAAATGCCATCTCATCACCATCATTATTCATTCCCTCTTATTATAATATCCATACGTCATGGTGTTTGCCTGTTATACATGTACATATCTGCCATCTGTCACAGTCAAATATTATCTATTATTGACAACTATAGGCACAATCTGTACTATTTGTAGAGCATCCATTACATCTTATTACCTATTCCTATAAGTGAATTCTTTATAGAAATTTTAGAGAGATAGTAGATTTGTGACCTTATTTGTGGGTGTGTAAATGTCCGGCCGCCCCTGTAACACACCCGCATACTTTTTTACAGTCTATTATTATCTATTATGGTCAGAGTATTGCTACAGGCATAATCTGTACTACTTGCATAAGCATCCACCACCTCCTATTACCCTTCTGTAGTTTATAGACGTCCAGCCTCCCCTGTTACATTTCTATATACTAATTCACAGTTATACCTATAGAATAATACCCCTAGAATAATACCTCTCAATGTGAGATTATTGCTATAGGCATAATCTGCACAAATCGTACAACTTGTATAAGCATCCACTATTTTCCTCTACCTGTCTTTGGTGTATAGACGCCCGGCCGCCCTTGTAACAGACCTATACACTTATTCATAGTCAAGTAATATTCAGCATTGTTTTATCATTGTTACAGACATAATCAGTACAATTCACACAACATCCACTATATACTATCACTTATTCCTATTTTTAAAATCCCCTTTAAAATACCCTTTCAACAGATTTATTACTTCATTTGCATGTGTATAGACGCCTGCACCTTTAGCTGGTGGCCACCAGCTGTGGCTATAACAAGTCAAAGACAACATAATAACGAACAAAATTACAAATGCAGTTAGAAAGGCTATTTCCATGCACAAACATTTCAGATTTTAATAATCACTCTTCGGAAGAACTTGGGCCTCCTCCTCTTGATGTCGCTTCAACACTGCTGTAATTTCAGCTCTGTTGTGCAATGCTGAAGTTTCTGCCACAGCTGTTAATGTACTTTCTGCAGGATGATCTGTGCATCATACTTGCTGAGCAAGGGGATCATTTGAGATTGTGTTATCAAACAGACTTGATAGACCTGTGGGAAATTGCCACAAAGGAAAACCAAAAAAGTATATATACACACACACACAAACACACAGTAATATTATATAATAAATATTTTATTATATCTTTTCGTGTGACAACACTGAAGAAATTATACTTTGCTACAATGTAAAGTATTGAGCATACAGCTTGTATAACAGTGTAAATTTGCTGTCCCCTCAAAATAACTCAACACACAGCCATTAATGTCTAAACCGCTGGCAACTAAAGTGAGTACACCCCTAAGTGACAATGTCCAAATTGGGCCCAAAGTGCCAATATTTTGCGTGGCCACCATTATTTTCCAGCACTGCCTTAACCCTCTTGAGCATGGAATTCACCAGAGCTTCACAGGTTGCCACTGGAGTCCTCTTCCACTCCTCCATGACAACATCATGTAGCTGGTGGATGTTAGAGACCTTGCGCTCCTCCACCTTCCATTTGAAGATGCCCCACAGATGCTCAATAGGGTTTCGGTCTGGAGACATGCTTTGCCAGTCCATCACCTTTACCCTCAGCTTCTTTAGCAAGGCAGTGGTCGTCTTGGAGGTGTGTTTGGGGTCGTTATCATGTTGGAATATTGCCCTGCGGCCCAGTCTCCGAAGGTAAAGGATCATGCTCTGCTTCAGTATGTCACAGTACATGTTGGCATTCATGGTTCCTTCAATGAACTGTAGCTCCCCAGTGCCGGCAGCACTCATGCAGCCCCAG
Organism: Aquarana catesbeiana; assembly: GCF_042186555.1. NCBI lineage: Eukaryota > Metazoa > Chordata > Amphibia > Anura > Ranidae > Aquarana > Aquarana catesbeiana. The sequence goes on along the minus strand of NC_133333.1, from coordinate 43,055,209 downwards.
ATCATGACACTCCCACCACCATGCTTGACTGTAGGCAAGACACACATGTCTTTGTACTCCTCACCTGGGTGCTGCCACACACGCTTGACACCATCTGAACCAAATAAGTTTATCTTGGTCTCATCAGACCACAGGACATGGTTCCAGGAATCCATGTCCTTAGTCTGCTTGTCTTCAGCAAACTGCGCGCTTTCTTGTCCATCATCCTTAGAAGAGGCTTCCTTCTGGGACGACAGCCATGCAGACCAATTTGATGCAGTGTGCGGCATATGGTCTGAGCACTGACAGGCTGACCTGGCACCCCTTCAACTTCAGCACTCATAAGTCTATTTCCCAAAGACAACCTCTGGATATGATGCTAAGCACGTGCACTCAACTTCTTTGGCCGACCATGGCGAGGCCTGTTCTGAGTGAAATCTGTCCTGTTAAACTGTATGGTCATGGCCACCGTGCTGCAGCTCAGTTTCAGGGTCTTGGCAATCTTCTTATAGCCTAGGCCATCTTTATGTAGAGCAACAATTCTTTTTTTCAGATCCTCAGAGAGTTCTTTGCCATGCGGTGCCATGTTGAACTTCCAGTGACCAGTATGAGAGAGTGATGCCCCGTACACACGATCGGACATTGAACGGACATTCCGACAACAAAATCCATGGATTTTGTTCCGACGGATGTTGGCTCAAACTTGTTTTGCGTACACACGGTCGCACAAAGTTGTCGGAATTTCCGCTCGCCAAGAACGCGGTGACGTACACCACGTACGATGAGACTAGAAAAGGCCAGTTCAGAACCAAGCGCGGCACCCTTTGGGCTCCTTTTGCTAATCTCGTGTTAGTAAAAGTTTGGAGAGAGACGATTCGCGCTTTTTCAGACTCGTGGTTTTCAGATCGTTTTCTGCTGTTCAGTTTGTGCTTGTGGGTTTGTATCTGGTCTTCAGTGCGTGCAGCGAGTACCATTGACATTGTGTTCTTGTTCATTCGTTACTGTTTTTCAGGTCGCTCTTCACAGGCCTTGCTGTTCTTCAGTGCGTTCTGTTACTTCGTTCTGAGCAGCCGACCGTTTTCTAGCCATGTTGTGTATACGTACTCCTCGTAGAGTTCGTGCTGTGCGGGGGCTTGGTGTTGGGGTTCTTACCTTGACACAAGTCCAGTCCATGAACAGGGTGGGGAGGGGGTTCATGGAACAAGAATTGGTTGCTTCAGCGTGACCAGTTCTGTCATATGCCTTTGCTCTGTGAGATCTGTGAGAATAATCCTGATGATTTCAGGAACTCTCTCCGGATGACGGACCCCGTATTTCACCGTTTGTTGGCTTTGCTGACCCCTTATATTAGCAGGCAGGATACCTGCATGAGGCAAGCCATCACTCCGGAGCAGAGGCTCGTCGCCACCCTGCGGTACTTGCCGATGGGGAGAAGCTTGCAGGACTTGAAGTTCTCGACAGGCATCTCCCCCCAGGCTCTGGGGATCATTATCCCAGAGACCTGTTCTGCCATCATACAGGTCCTGCAGAAGGAGTATATTAAGGTAAGATTTGAATGTGAATGTCTCCTTTGTCCTCATGCATGCTGGAGTTTTATGTAATTATTTTTTTGCTCCTTCATACATATTTGCCTTCACTTACCTCCCCAGCATGGTCTCTCCTGCCCCTATATTCACCTCATGTAGTCACTTAACAATGTATTTTATTAGCTCCATAGTAGTGCTTTACCCCAAACACCCCCTAAAATTTTAGGAAATGTGATTGGTGCTTAAAATTCATGCAGAGTTTCAGAGTCTTTTTTTGGGGGGGTCCCCAAATCATTTGGAACCCTCCCTCCCCCCAACTGCTAAGTCAGCTGATACCAATTCTCTATCTATCCTTATTCATCTATCTGCTGACTTTGCCAAACCCACACACACTATACCCATCTCTTTAGTGGTCAGATTTATGGATGAATTCCCCAAAGCATGTAGTGCAAGGGCCTGCCTGAATACTTTCAAATGGTACTGTTTAAAGTTTTTATATACTATTGTTATCTTGATAGGTAATAGCAGAATGTCCAAATGTGTACAGTGTGTGTTTATATCTTTGTATTATGACACTTCTTACCTGTCCAGTGGGCTGTCAATAGTGTAACTAAGGAGGGGCTGGCCAGAGTAATACCCATTATTTAGGCATTCAACTCTCAATGAAGTGGAGAGGGTAACCTGTCCCAGAGTTACCCCCCCCCCCCCCCATAATGTTAGAAATGGCCCAGGAGAGGGGGGGGAATCTGATAGTTGGACCTTATACTTTGGTTTTAAAAATTTCCTCTAATAAATGTTATCTTGATGTAGGGCCAACAATGTTTGTGTCTAATCTGCTTTCCCTGTTTATGTGCACAAAGACTATTTTTTTTTTTTTGGTTTTGACTCCAAAGTTTGCTTCCACACCATAGGAATGGCAGACTGTGGCCTCCCTCTTTGCCCAGCGGTGGGACTTTCCTAACTGCGGAGGGGCAATTGATGGGAAACACGTCCACATCGTCCCACCACCCAACTCTGGGTCGTACTATTATAATTATAAGGGGTTCAATAGTATTGTGATGTTGGCGGTGGTGTCAGCTACTTATGAATTTCTGTATGTGGATGTGGGGAAGAATGGCCGGATGTCCGATGGTGGAGTCATCGCCCAGACCGAGTTCTACAGGCATCTCCAGAATGGCAGCTTGGACTTGCCACCTCCAGAAGACAATGTGGAAGGACTCCTATTCGTCTTCCTTGCGGATGAAGCTTTTGCACTGGGGGACCATCTTATGCGGCCATTCCCGATGAGGACCCTCACCCCGGAGCAGAGGGTTTTTAATTACCAGCTGGCCAGAGCCAGAAGAGTGGTGGAGAACACGTTTGGAATCATGGCCAGCTGGTTCCGCCTATTTCTTACACACATACATATGGCGGAGTACAAACTGAATCACATCATCCTGGCGTGCTGTGTTCTACACAACTTTTTACGGCAACATTCTGCCAACTATGCTGGTTCAGTTGGGCCTGAGGCTGGAATTCAACATGAATCAACCCTGACGGCGCTTGAAAGTGGCCGTCCTGGCTTGCCCCCCTGAGTGCCAGTGGTGTCCGTCTAAGATATCTTGAATTCTTTGCGGGTAGGGGGGCTATCAATATGCCAGACAATGTGTAAAACCTTTTTAAAATAAAAAAAAACAAAAAGAACTAAAATCTTTGGTGACATTTACTGCTTGTGTTTTTTTTAGCTGACCCTGACAGAAATGTGGTGAGTCCTGAAAATGGCGTGATTGTGTAACATTACAAAGCACTGTTGGGTGTTATTTACTAAAGGCAAAGGCACTTTGCACTACAAGTGCACTTGAAACTGCACTGAAACTGCACTTTTTCTATTTTCCCTTAGGAAATAACCCCTATTGTCACAGAAAACACCAATTAGAGCATCACAAAAGTGTTGGAGCATTGAGACAATAATCCACACAATCTTGATTAACAATCTTTTTAATAACAGCACAATCACATGTGCATTTCTAAAAGGTTTTTAAAACAAACCAACATGTTTGTTGTTTAACAATTTTTGGGGTCACATTAGAAAAAGTAGAAATGTCCATTTAAGATAAAACAGGCATGTGTAAAACCCACAAGAAAGACACAAATTTAGAACCTACAAAGTTCACATTTGTTAGAACTTGAAGGCAATATCAGACATGAGTATTTACAAACTGTGTTTGATATTGCGTTCAGATGGGGTGAAGTCACCACTAGAAAACCCAAATTTGGAAGATGCACACAAACTTCCAAATATCAACGTGTGCTAGCTGCCATCACGGGGGATCAAGGGACGTGTTTTGGGGGTGCAACCCCTTCCTCACAGCTACTTTATTATTGAGGAAGGGGTTGCACCCCCAAAACGCGTCTATTGATCTCCCGTGATGGCAGATAGCACATGTTGACACACTGTGTGCCTCTTCCAAATTTGGCTTTGCTACAAATTGACATAAAAAATACCAAAAAATTTGGCACAACAAAAACCCAAGGCATTTTGAGGGGTTTTAAACTCTCCCTAAAACATCAATGATGTTCTTCATTTTTTGCTGAACATCATTGATGCTTTTCAGGATGTTTTCCAAGTCCCTATTACACCCCATGATCTCCCCAATCAGGATCTGTGCACTTTCACTGGTGAAAGGATCTGGATCCACAACATCACGATCCCCTAAAAAGATAGAAAAAAAAAAACACCATGTATTATAAATATGGCGGCATCCATCTCTTACCTGAGCCTGTGGTCGTAGACACTCACCTGTTGTGGTGACAATTTCCACCACGTCTTCCTCCTCCTGCTCTGCTGGTCTTCGGTGGATTTCCCCTTCTTCCAGAGGTGGGGGGTCTGTGGTCTCCTCGGATGAGGGGTGTCCTCCAAGTCTTTTATCCTCTATGTACAAAAAAATAGGTATACTTAGCACACAGATATTTGATGGCAGAAATAGGAATATGAAACATTGTTTGGAAGTGCGGTACAATTGTCTGTTTTGGCAGAGTTCCAAGATGTGGCATTTTTCTTGTCCTTTGTCAAGTTTGAATACTTACCTGTCTTGTACAAGCTTCACAGATGGAGACCCCCCCTATAGTATACACTGGAGCACCTATGTGGGACCCCCTAATAAAAAGGGTGTTCTTGTGTCCCACACTAGTGCTCCAGCGTCCAGATGTGTAAACTGCTGCTGAGTGTCCTCTCCTTACACAGAATGTAGTTGGCATTTCATTCTAGTAACAAACCCATCTACACAACCCAATTCTTTTCACACAAGTAGGCCCTAAAAAATGCTGGCAAATGCATATGGCCAAACGAACTATGTTTGATACGAACGAATAATGTGCCCATGAACATGAAAGTTGCCATTTTAAACTGGATAACAGTTAAGAAAAGCACATGGAGCAGCACGAACATAATAAACATAACTGATAGGAACACAGCACAACTACTTACTTTTTTGCAGCACTCTCCGGATCTTTCTGTACTGCTCGTGCTCTCTTAATTTCAGGTCCAACCACCGCTTCCTGAGCTGATCTTTCGATCGTCGTAGCCCGAAATTCCGGTGCAGACTCATGACTACTTTCACCATGATCTTGGCCTTTCGGACATTGGGGTTGGGGTAAGGTCCATACTTCCCGTCATAGTCGGCCCTCTTCAGGATGTCAACCATCTCCAACATCTCCCCAAAGGACATATTTGAGGCCTTAAATCGTCTCTTCCGGGATCGGGACGTTTCTGCCTCCGGCTTTCCTCCTCCTCATTGCTGTAATTAGCACGCACCTGCTTTGACTCCACCATGTGCTCTTCCCCACTGCGCAGAACGAGAAGGGGCGGGGAAGAGACTAGAAAGAACGTCAGGGGCGGGCAGAGTTACACGCATGCGCAGTGTCTATAAAGCGTAACACGCGTGTGTAGTACGTACGATCTGTGAGCGGAGGAAGGAGTATTGGAGGTGCCGATCGTGAAAACGAAGGTAAGATCTAAACTTGGGCCTATACTGCTTCTAAATTGAGGCCTATATTGTAACTATATTAGGAGAGTTTCGCCTGACATTAGTGTTTGTCTTGTGTTGTGTCTTGCAGATAATAAAATGGATGGCTTCAATGACCACAAAAACGGCAACCATCCCCTGTTTAAAAACCAAAATTGGTGGCCGTGTGTACGGGGCATAAGAGTGATAACACCAAATTTAACACACCTGCTCCCCATTCACACCTGAGACCTTGTAACACTAACAAGTCGCATGACACCGGGGAGTGAAAATGGCTAATTGTGCCCAATTTGGACATTTTCACTTAGGGGTGTACTCACTTTTGTTGCTAGCAGTATAGACATTAATGGCTGTGTGTTTAGTTATTTTGAGGTGACAGCAAATTTACACTGTTGTACAAGCTGTACACTCACTACTTTACATTGTAACACAGTGTCATTTCTTCAGTGTTGTCACATAGATATAATAAAATATTTACAAAAGTGTGGGGGGGTGTACTCACTTTTGTGAGATACTGTATAAGTGAGAGTCCACGTGATGTACAAAAGGAGAAACTCCAACAGGATAATTCTTGCAGAGGGGTTCCACCACCAAGGAGCATTCAGATCCTCCTTTGACATCAATCATTCTATTAATGGGGACTCTTACCAGATGCTGTGGACCTCCTATTGCTAGCGAGGTCAAATGTGCATGCAGGTATACCTGCAGGGTAAGGTAATACACCATGCCTCTGAAGCTGGCTGAAGATCAGAGAACTTCCTCCAGGATAGCCAATTCACATTTTAGATTCTCGATCGACCAAAACCACAGGGCATGTACAGTGGGTATAAAAAGTCTACACACCCCTGTTAAAATGTCAGGTTTCTGTGAGGTAAAAAAAATAAGACAATGATAAATCATTTCATAACTTTTTCCACCTTTAATGTGACCTACAGTATAAACTGTAGAACTCAATTGAACAACAAACCAAAATCTTTTAGGTGGAGAGAAGGAAAAATAAAAAAATAAAATAACATGGTTGCATATGTGTGCATACCCTTAAACTAATACTTTGTGGAAGCACCTTTTTATTACAGCACTCAGCCTTTTTGGGTATGAGTCTATCAGCATGGCACATCTTGACTTGGCAATATTTGCCCACTCTTCTTTGCAAAAACACTCCAAATCTGTCAGATTGCGAAGGCATCTCCTGTGCACAACCCTCTTCAGATCACCCCACAGATTTTCAATGGTATTCAGGTCTGGGCTCTGGCTGGGCCATTCCAAAACTTTAATCTTCTTCCAGTGAAGACATTCCTTTGTTGATTTGGATGTATGCTTTGGGTCGTTGGCATGCTGAAAGATGAAGTTCCTCTTCATGTTCAGCTTTCTAGCAGAAGCCTGAAGGTTTTGTGCCAATATTGTCTGGTATTTGGTACTGTTCATAATTCCCTCTACACCTTGACTAAGGCCCCTGTACAAGATGAATAAAAACTGCCCCAAAGCATGATGCTGCCACCACCATGCTTCACTGTGGGTATGGTATTCTTTTGGTGATGTGCCGTGTTGTCTTTGCACCAAACATATCTTTTGGAATTATGGGCAAAAAGTTAAACCTTGATATCAGCAGACCATAACACATTTTCCCACATGCTTTTGGAAGACTTCAGATGTGTTTTTAGAAAATTTTGCCAGGCTTGGATGTTTTTCTTCATAAGAAAAGTCTTCCATCTAGCCACTCTACCCCATAGCCCAGACATATGAAGAATACGGGAGATTGTTATCACATGTACCACACATGCCAGTACTTGCCAGAGATTCCCGCAGCTCCTTCAATGTTGCCGTCAATGATGGCAATTGTGTACTGACTCCTATTTAACATGAGTTTCAATGTGATTGCTTAATTCTGAACACAGCTAATCCCAAGTTATAAAAGGGTATGCACACTTATGCAACCACATTATTTTAGTTTTTTTAGTTTTACTTCCCCCCCTAAAAAATTTCAGTTTGTTTTTCAATTGAGTTGCACAGTTTATATGTTACATTAAAAGGTGGAAAAAGTTCTGAAATTATTTATCTTTGTCTAATTTTTTTACATCACAGAAACCTGACATTTTAACAAGGGTGTGTAGACTTTTTACATCCACTGTATATGGAAAAAAGGCTCCAGTAGTGTAATAAAGTCTAAAACTTTTATTGATAAAAGCTAAAAAGGGGTACTCACAAACATAGAAGGGTCACAAGCATTGGATTAAAAAGCGTTTGTTGGCAAACAAAATCACCCGCACTTCCGGGGTCACGTGGGGCGTAATGATGTCAGCACGTAGCTCCGCCTGACATGTTTCGTCATACGTGACATCTTCCTGGAGGAAGTACTTTGATCTTCAGCCAGCTTCATAGGCTTGATGGATTACCTTACCCTGCAGAGGTAAACCTAGATGCCCATTTGATGTCGCTAGCAATAGGAGGTCCACAGCATCTGGTAAGAGTCCCCATTATTAGGATGATTGATGTCACAGGAGAATCTGCGTGCTCCTTGGTGGTGGAACCCCTCTGCAAGAATTATCCTGTTGGAGATTCTCCTTTTGTACATCACATGGACTCTCACTTATATGTATTTTCAAGAACTTTCAATAATATTTTTGTTTCTATGATTATTGTTATTTCACGTGATTGCCTTTTGCATCTTTTTAAAGATATGTGGTTCAATAGACTATCCCCCTTATTGGGTATTTTTGATTCTTATTTTCACTTTGACTGCTATAGAGGACCATACTTTACAATTCCCCCCCTTCTTGGTCATAGCAGTAAGAAGTACGGCAATAGAGGCAAACCCTTTGATTGAACACCTGTAGTAATTGGCAAATCCCAGAAAATTTTGAAGCATTCTCAAGGTGTTTAGCTCTGGCCACTGCAGGGCAGCAGCAAAGTTTTGTGGATTAGTTTAAACACCTTCAGGGCTTATAATATAACCCAGAAATAGAAACAACTTTTCAATTTTGGCGTAGAGGTGATTCTCACAGAGCCACCGTAGTACTTGTTTCACATGAAGATTAAGATGTCATCCAGTTAGATTATCACAAACTTGTTTCTGAAGTGGTGAAATACATCATCCATGAAATGCTGGAAGACAGCAGGAGCGTTGCAGAGTCCAAATGGCATAATTAGATACTCATAGAGGGTTATTTACGAAAGGCAAATCCACTTTGCACTACAAGTACACTGCAAGTGCCCTTGAAAGTGCACTGAAAGCACACTTGGAAGTGCAGTCGCTGTAGATCCGAGGGGGACATGCAAGGAAAATAAAAAACAGCATTTTAACTTGCACATGATTGCATGATAAAATCAGTAGAGCTTCCCCTCATTTCAGATCTACCCCTCAGATTTACAGCGACTGCACTTCCAAGTGCACTTGCAGTGCAAAGTGGATTTGCCTTTCGTAAATAACCCCCTATAGTGTCCATTGCGAGTGTTGCCTGCTGTCTTCCACTCATGACCTTTTCTTATACGAATCAGGTTATAGGCCCCACTCAGGTCCAGCTTAGTGAAAATAATGGCTCCTTTAAGAACAACAAATAGCTCTAGGATAAGAGGCAAAGGATAAGAGTCCTTTACAGCGATTTGGTTTACTCACCTAAAGACCGGGCCTATTTTTCAAACTTGTTGTTTGCAAGTTAAAATAATTTTTTTTTGCTAGAAAATTACTTAGAAAAAAAAAAAAATATATATATATATATATATATATATATATATATATATAATGTTTGGGGGTTCTAACACCCTAGAGAAAAAATTGGCGGTCGTTGCAATACTTTTTGTCACACCGTATTTGTGCAGCAGTCTTACAAGCGCACTTTTTTGGAAAAAATACACTTTTTTGAATTAAAAAATAACACAATTAGCCCAATTGTTTTTTATACTCTGAAAGATGATGTTATGCCGAGTAAATTGATACCCAACATGGCACGCTTCAAAGTTGCGCCCGCTTTTGGAATGGCAACAAACTTCTACCCTTAAAAATCTCCATATCCAACGTTTAAAAAATTTTACAGGTTGCATGTTTTGAGTTACAGAGGAGGTCTAGGGCTAGAATTATTGCTCTTCCTCTACCAATCGCGGTGATACCTCACATGTGTGGTTTGAACACCGTTTTCATATGCGGCCGCTACTCACGTATGCGTTCGCTTCTGCACGCGAGCTCGGCGGGACGGGGCGCGTTTACATTTTTTTTTTCTTATTTATTTTACCTTTTATTTTTTATTTTTACACTGTTCTTTTAAAAAAAAAATGTGTCACTTTTATTCCTATTACAAGGAATGTAAACATCCTTTGTAATAGAAAAAAAGCATGACAAAACCTCTTTAACCGCTTGCCGACTGCGCCATAGCCGAATAACGGCTACAGCGTGGCTCGATAACTTTGGAAGGGCGTACATTGATGTCCTCCCAGAATAGCGCTCCCGCGTGCCCACCGCCGGGTCCAGAGGGTCCTGCCTCATCCAGCCATTCATCCATCCATCCATGCTCAGCCATCCCATCTATCCCCATCCATAATCAGCAATACTCATCCATCCATACTCAGCAATACTTATCCATCCATACTCGGCAATACTCATCCATCCATCCATACTCAGCAATACTCATCCATGCTCAGCCATCCATCCATAATCAGCCATCCATCCATACTCAGCAATACTCATCCATCCATCCATGCTCAGCGATCCCATCCACCCCCATCCATACCCAGCCATACTCAGCCATACCCAGCCATACCCAGCCGTACCCAGCTGTACCCAGCCGTACTCAGACGTACCCGGCCATACTCAGCCATGCTCAGCCATACTGATTCATGCTGAGTCATCCCATCCATACTCAGCCATCCCCATCCACGGCTCATCCATCCATATTCATGCTCATCCATGCCACATCAGTTCTCATCCATGCCACATCCATGCCACTACAGTGCCTCACAAAAGTGTAATAGGTAGTCATATTAGATTTGACATTTATGCCCCTAGAATTATAAGGTAAATGCCACAAAATTAAAAAAGAGAGGTGTATAGTTTGTGGGTACCATCATCCTTCAAGAATTATTGATAGAGGGAGTTGGAGAGGAAATGACCAGGACTTCTCCAATTAAGTCCTACCTCACCATAAAAAACAGTGTGGACTATCGCGGTACCTCATGAAGACATGCAAGATAAGTAAAATTTCAATCTCTTAGATTGTAAGCTCTAAGGAGCAGGGCCCCCTGATTCCTACTGTATCAAATTGTATTGTATTTGTACTGTCTACCCTCAAGTTGTAAAGCGCTACGTAAACTGTTGGCGCTATATAAATACTGTATAATAATAATAATAATAATAATTTATTCAAAAATAGACATATTAAAAAATCTATATATACACAATATAGATTAAAAGCAATATAGTTAAGACATGTTACAATACAATGTTAGTTTAAATAACAATTTAAAGGGCCCGCATAGGTGAATGAAGGCAGGTTTTGAATACTTAGGGACGTGAACCTCGACAGTTTCATGGTCAAGCCGCTTCCTCAGGAGGCGTCCCAGTAAATTCTCTACAAAGTGAAACAGTCGAAATTACAATTACATAGTAATAAGAGATAATATAGAGTAGATAACATGACATTGGAGTAGTTAATCAAATTTTGAGAGTACACTCACCAACCACTGCCCTTTCGGGCTTGGACGGCACTTGTGAGACGCCTACTTCGGGCGTTCCCCTGGGGGCGAGCAAAGGGGGTTTGTTTGGCAAAAATGAGCTATTATGTAAAAACATAAGATATATAATAAGTGTTGGTGTGGGGTATCAACTGATGGTAAAGTGATTGCCACCTCAGTGAGTAGGTTGGGAAAGCAGTGAGGGAGAGGAAAGAGAGAGGAAGAAGCAGGGAAGGATAAAAGAGGGGGGGGTAAAAAACAAGGGGGGAGGGGGGGGGAAATAAAGAGATGGGAAGAGGGGCAGGGGGGAGTGGGGGGGGGGAGAAAGGAGGGGGGGAGAGGGGGGCAGAGAAAGGGAAACGGGGGGGGAAGGGAGGTTTAGGGACAAGGGATGGGGAAAGGAAAGGGGGAGGGAGAGGGGGGGGAAGGGAGGGGGATAAGAGGGGGGGGGAGAGGAAAGGGGGAATAGTGACCAGAAGGATGGGGGAGAGGAATAGAGATAGCCGTCCACACTGGTGAAGTTTGCAATTGTTAATGTAGAAATAAAGCATAACCCACCAGCACTTGAATGAAAGATAAAAGTCAGTTGTTACTGGCACCCAGGGATAAGAGTTAATTCCCAGCGACTGCTTTGGGGAGACACTTCAGCATACAAAGGCAGGAAGGGCCCTTAGAGAAAAAGGTGTAGTGTTAAAGACAAATTGCTGTTGGGAGATGATGTACCCACGGGGTCCCCCAGGGGAGAGGTACACCATGGTTCCTACATCATCTAACCCAAAGGGGTAAGGGGGAGGACAGAATGGCCACCGCAATGGCTGGTCACTTACTGTAAATCTGCTGATAGGTCGGGAACCTCCAGGTGTCCGCCGTCCACACAAGGCAGCCATAAGGGCTGCCTTATGTACCCCCAACCCGGAGGACGTACGGCGCTGTGTGCATCAGACAGCGTCATCACCGGGTCCAGCTCTCCTCTATTGCGCATGCACGGGAAAGTATTCCGCGCATGCGCATAGCCCCAATATTGGTGACGCAATGAGCATCGCCTTAGGGAAGCAGGGGAAGAGGCCGCCCAGCGAGGGAAGCCCAACCACCGCCGGAAAGCCGCAAGCCTGCCGCTAGGGGGAGAATGAACTCCTCACACCGTGTTAGTGAAAGGAGATTGTAATATATGAAAAAACTTGAATATATCACAGAAAGATGTCAGGGAAGCACTGCATCCAGCCAAAGAAGGAAAGAATCCAGTTCACTGGCATGGATGCTTGCATCCTAACACAAAGTACAACAAATAAAATAAGCATTACAGCAACAATGCAATGATAGAAATTTTTTTTTTATATACAGCATTTTTGCAAGCCAACCATAAGAATGAAAATGTACAATGCAAAATGGAAAGAAGAAATCTCTTTGCAAATGAATTAGGGATCTGTCGCATCTGATACAATATTCAGAAGGCATAATAAAGAAATCGGGGGAGAGTGGGGGGAGGGGAAAAAAAGGGGGGGCCGGGAGGGGAAAAAGATTTGTTAATGACAACATCAATGTAAAGTAGAGGCTATGTGGGAAACCAAAAGAGAGGGAAGGCAAAGCTGGGTTACTTGGGATACCACTGGTCCGCTAAAGAAAATGTTTCTACGTATGTGCTTCATTGAGGCCAGGGGGGGTGAGAGCATTCAATCGCTCAATCCAGAACGATTCCCGTCTGAGGATCAACACTGTGGGCCACCACATTGGAATTCACCACAGATTCGACCCTGATTATGTAAAATTTTTTGTACTGGATGTTATTCCAGAGGATCCCAGAGGAGGCAACTGGGATCGCCAAATCCTCAGACGGGAATCGTTCTGGATTGAGTGATTGAATGCTCTCATCCCCCCTGGCCTCAATGAAGCACATACGTATAAACATTGTCTTTAGCGGACCAGTGGTATCCCAGGTAACCCAGATTTGCCTTCGCTCTCTTTTGGTTTCCCACATAGCCTCTACTTTACATTGATGTTGTCATTAACAATTCTTCTTTCCCTCCCGCCCCCCGCCCCTTTCCCCCCTCCCCCTCCCCCTCCCCGGATTTCTTTATTATGCCTTATGAATATTGTATCAGATGCGACAGATCCCTAATTCATTTGCAAAGAGATTTCTTCTTTCCATTTTGTATTGTACATTACATACATATTGTATTGTTGCTGTAATGCTTATTTTATTTGTTGTACTTTGTGTTAGGATGCAAGCATCCATGCCAGTGAACTGGATTCTTTCCTTCTTTGGCTGGTTGCAGTGCTTCCCTGACATCTTTCTGTGATATATTCAAGTTTTTTCATATATTACAATCTCCTTCCACTAACACGGTGTGAGGAGTTCATTCTCCCCCTAGCGGCGTGCATGCGGATTTCCGGCGGCAGTTGGGCTTCCCTCGGTGGGCGGCCTCTTCCCCTGCTTCCCTAAGGCGACGCTCATTGCGTCACCAATATAGGGGCTATGCTCATGCACGGAATACTTTCGATGGCGTCTGACGCACACAGCGCCGTATGTCTTTCGGGTTGGGGGTACATAAGGCAGCTGTTATGGCTGCCTTGTGTGGATGGCAGACACCCGGAGGTTCCCAACCTATCAGCAGATTTACAGTAAGTGACCAGCCATTGCGGTGGCCATTCTGTCCTCCCCCTTACACCTTTGGGTTAGATGATGTAGGAACCACGGTGTACCTCTCCCCTGGGGGACCCCGTGGGTACATCATCTCCCAACAGCAATTTGTCTTTAACACTACACCTTTTTCTCTAAGGGCCCTTCCTGCCTTTGTATGCTGAAGTGTCTCCCCAAAGCGGTCACTGGGAATTAACTCTTATCACTGGGTGCCAGTAACAACTGACTTTTATCTTTCATTCAAGTGCTGGTGGGTTATGCTTTATTTCTACATTAACAATTGCAAACTTCACCAGTGTGGAGGGCTATCTCTATTCCTTTCCCCCATCCTTCTGGTCACTATTCCCCCTTTCCTCTTTCCCCTCTCTCTTATCCTCCCTCCCTTCCCTTACCCCCCTCCTCCCTCTCCCTCCCCCTTTCCTTTCCCCATCCCTTGTCCCTAAACCTCCCCCCGTTTCCCTTTCTCTGCCCTCCCCTTTCTCCCCCGTCCTTTCTTCCTTCCCCCCTCCCCTCTCCTCCCCCCTGCCCCTCTTCCCATCTCTTTATTCCCCCCTACCCCCTTGTTCTCCCCCCCTCTTTTATCCTTCCCTGCTTCTTCCTCCCTCTTTCCTCTCCCTCACTGCTTTCGAGGTTCACGTCGAGGTTCACGTCCCTAAGTATTCAAAACCTGCCTTCATTCACCTATGGGGGCGCTTTAAATTGTTATTTAAACTAACATTGTATTGTAACATGTCTTAACTATATTGCTGTTAATCTATATTGTGTATATATAGATTTTTTAATATGTCTATTTTTGAATAAATTGAAATTTTACTTATCTTGCATGGCTTCATGAGGTAGTGCGATAGTCCACACTGTTTTTTATGGTGAGGTAGGACTTAATTGGAGAAGTCCTGGTCATTTCCTCTACAACTCCCTCTGTCAATAATTTATGCCCCTAGAACACTTGACGGTGCTCCCTGCATATTGGGCCTCTGTTTGTGGCCAGGCTGTGTAAAAGTCTCCCACATGTGGTATCGCCATACTCAGATGGAGTAGGAGAATCTATTTTGGGGTGTAATTTTTTGTATGTACATGCTATGTGTTAGAAATATTGTATAAATGGACAACTTTGTGTAAAAAAAAAATGTGTTTTCATTTTCTTTACACATTTTCCAAAAACTTGTAGAACAAAATGACATGTTCAAAAGACTCACTATGCCTCATAAATTATACATTGGGTTGTTTTCTTTCCAAAATAGTGTCATTTTTGGGGCGTTTCCATTGTCCTGGTGCTCCAGGGCCTTCAAAAGTGTAATGCTGCGTACACACGAATTTCCAATAACAAATGTTTGATGGGAGCTTGTTGTCGGAAATTCCGACCATGTGTAGGCTCCATCCGACATTTTCCGTCGGAATTTCCGACAAACAAAATTTGAGATCTGGATCTCAAATTTTCTGACAAAATCCGTTCTCGTAAATTCCGAGCGTGTGTAGACAATTCCAACGCATAAAATTCCAGGCATGCTCTGAATCAAGTAGGAGGCGGAAGCGCTTGTTCTGGTAAAACTAGCGTTTGTAATGGAGATAGCACATTTGTCACGCTGCAAATGATGCTGATATTCACACAGAGTTCTGACAAACTGATTTCTTTATTGTTTCTCATGATCTCCTGAATAATATTAGTTATTTTTTTCATCAGATCTCCATAATAATGTTTTGTATTTATTTTTATGGTGATTTTTTTTTTTTAATCAGGATCTCCTGTTTTTTTTTTGTTTTTTTTCTAGTGATCTCCATAATATTTTTTTTCGTTTTGTGTATCAAGTTACCATAACACCATTATTATCTTGTATTTTTTAACCTCAAGGAGGTTGGTTGGTGAACCTTGTTAATTTGACATTATATTTTTGAAATGTACCTGCCTACTTTACAAACTGTCCTTTTTGAAGTAAAACACATAGCCAAGTATTTGTAAAAAAAAAATAGACCTTTATTATAGGTCATAACAAAATAAAGAGGAAGGCAACGCTGAATAAACTGGTAAAATTTGCGAAGCCTTTGTACCCCAGGGTATACATCAAAACTATTTTACAGGCAAAATTGGTGGCCTGAGGAGTCCATATAATAGTAAGCACAATCCGGTCAAGGAGTCCAAGAGATCGATTGGACATCGGAAGCCTCAGCTGAGGTGGAAGGAAGCCTTGAAGGAAGAGTGGAGAGTGCTGGCCTGGGTTCTCTGTGGTCTGACAGAAAATGCAGTCTGTCATTGTACCACAGACTGGGTACATAAACGTCATCTGCTGTTCCTGATCACATGGAATCCTGGACCTTTTTTCGCTCCCTAAGATAAGTACTCCTCATGCCATCAATTTTGCTCTTCATATAGGTGATGTCTGCCGTGGGGATCATCGGCTTCACAAATTCAAGCAGTTTCTCCAGCGCTGCCTTCCTCTTTTTTAGCTTAATAAAAAATGGGTGGTTCACCTGCCACAGACAGGGCAGCTCCCTGAACATGTCAATGAATATTTGTAGAAATTCCCTATCATTGAATGGATCCATTTTCTCTGCAAGACACAACACAAGACAAACCCTAATGTCAGTCTAAACTCTTCTAATCTTGTCCCAATATAGGTGTAGCGCTGGTAGATTTTCAATCTACCGCAGATTAGGTAAATTTAGTAAATTGTGTGTTAGGAAGGTTAAAGTTTGCCTCTGTTCCAGCTTGGCTGACGTTGTGTGTGCTTCCATGCTGATCGGTGGGTGTCGCTGTTACCATTAGTCAGTGTTGGAAGGGCAGCGTGTCAAAGTGTATAGATGCTCCTCTGTCTCGGAGACAAGCTCGGTGGAGGTGGTCCTCCGAGTTGCATTCTGGAAAGGGGGTATTTATGGGACAGACCCCATGTTCTAGGAACGTTTTACAGCCACCTGCTGGCCCTCCTGGCCGACAGGTATGCGTTAAGGAGCTACCTCGTGGTCCTCTGATCGGGAGATCCACAATGCTACGGTGCAGGGGTGGGTCCAGAGGCCTGTCTGGGGCCTACCACCGCGGCCGAGGAATGGTCCTGAGCTGTCGGTCCTGTGTGATGAAGCTAAACAGCCGAGGAGATCCCAGGGGAGGACCGGTCTTGGAGAGATCACGCAGCGTGCTGGTCTATAGAGGAGCCTGATGACTCGGTTGAAGGACGTATCCAAAAGAAGTAATCATACAGCATAGTGTCGCCGGTTTGGCTTAATGGTTCAGGCACTGTGACTGACTGTTCACTGCAGAAGATCTGATACATCCTGTGGCAGAGGATCGTGCAGATTTACCCCCCCAATTAAGTCTGTGGCAGAGACTTTAGATTCGTGCTGCGTACTGGCTGCTAGACCGGTGAGAGAGGCCTATCCAGACAAGCAAAGAGTGCGTCCCATGAGGGGAACGTATTCCACATAACTATCTGAATTCTACCGGGACATTTGTCGCTAAGATCTTGTAAGAAGATATTTGAGTTTCTCCTGAAAGTTTCCTTTTCCGCCTCTTTCCTGCTACTTCCTAAATTTTGACTGTTCAATAAAGCATTGAAAACGTACTCCAGTGTTGGTGCGTGTGTCATCCAGCAGTAAACTCAACGGAACCCCTAGATCCGGTGCCGGTGAAACAGAGGGAAGCAAAGTGAAGGTAACAGACCCATTTAAACCAGCAGCTCCACCGAGAGTTAGTGCTACATAGGCCTCAATCTATAAGCAGTATAGGCCACTGATGCACCAAGTTCAAATTGTACCTTCGTTATCACGATCGGCGCTTCCGCTACTCCTTCCTCTGCTCACAGATCATACGTAGGACGCACGTATGTTACGCTTTATATACACTGCCCATGCGTGAAACTCCGCCCGCCCCTGACCTTCTTTCTAGTATATTCCCCGCCCCTTCCCTTTCGGCGCAGTGGGAGAGCACATGGCGGAGAAAGAACAAGTGCAGGCATCCAGCAGCAGCAACGACGAGGAAAGCCCGGAGCCACGAACGTCTCGATCCCGGAGGAGATTTAAGGCCTTAAATATGTCCTTTGTAGAGATGGTGGAGATGGTGGTATGGACCTTACCTAAGCCCAAATGTGAGAAAGGCCAAGATCATGGCTAAAGTTGTGAAAAGTCTGCACAGGAATCCAAGGATCAATTGAGGAAACGCTGGTCAGACCTGAAATTGAGGGAGCAGGATCAGTACAGAAAGATCAGGAAACTGCTTCTAAAAAGTAAGTATTTGTCATGTGTTCCTATTATTATTATTATTACTTGCATGCTGCTCCATGTGTTTTTCTTTACTATTGTACAGTTTAAAATGGCAACTTTCAGGTTCGTGGGCATAGTAATCGTTCGTAGTAAACATTGTTTGTTCGCCCACTAATAAGATGTTTTTGGCAGATCCAGGTTAACTACATTTGTTCAGGCCTATTTGTATTAAAATAAGTTTAGTACATTGTTGTCTAGATGGGTTTGTAACTAGAATGAAATGTAAACTTGATTCAGTGTAAGGAGAGGACACTCAGCAGCTGTTTACACATCTGGAAGCAGGAGCACTAGTGTGGGACACCAGAACAAACTTTTTAGGGTGTCCCACACGGGTGCTCCAGTGGATACTAGGGGTGTCTCCACGTGTGAAAATTGTACAAAAAAAGTAAGTATTCCAGCTTTAGAAAGGGAAAAAAATGTCTTCAGCTTGGAACTCTGCCCAAAAAGACAATTGTACGACACTTCCAAGCAATGTTTCAGATTCCTATTTCTGCCCTCAAATATCTGTGTGCTAAGTATACCTTTTTTTTATTCACATAGGGGAGAAAATACTCGGGACATCTGAGGACACCAGGGACCCCACACCTCCTAAAGAAGGGGAACAAAGCACACCACAACCAGAGGATGTGGAGGAAGGAGAGGTTTATGAAGTGGGCGAAATAGTGACCACAACAGGTGAGTGTCTGAGACCACAGCTTCAGGTAATACATGGATGCCTGCATATTTATAATACATGGTGTGTTTTTAAATTTTAGGTGATGTGGATGTTGTGGAAGAAGAAACTCATTTCACAAGTGCAAGTGCACACGTTCTCATCGGGGAGATCATGGTGTGCAATCATGATTTATAGAAGATCAATGAAGACATCAATGATGTGGAAAAAAGACTCAAAAACATCATTGATGTTTTAGACAGAATCTAAAACACACCAAAATTCTTCAATTTGTTGATATTTTAAAGATTTTTTAAACTTTTTTGAAGTATATTGAAAGCCAAATTTTGAAGATGCACACAGTGTGTCAACATGTGCTATCTGCCATCACGGAATATCAATATATGCGTTTTGTGGGTGCAACCCCTTCCTGCAACTCAGGTAGGTGAGAGGAAGGGGTTGCACCCCGAAACACGTCTATTGATCCCCCATGATGGGAACTAGCACATGTTGACATTAGGCATGGGATCAGGAGGGAAATCCCCATTTTGAGGTGCATTTTCATTTGACATCACCCCATCTGATGAAGGCAAGATCAACACAGTTTGGACATGTCTGATATTGCCTTCAGTTTCTCAAAGTTGAACTTTGTAAATTCCTGAGTTGTGTATTGTTTTATGGTTTTAAACATGCCTGTATACCACAAAAAAGGCTATTTTGTACTAAATGCAAATCAAATGCAAAAATGTTATTCCAAAAATATGTTGGTTTGTTCAAAAAGCCTTTTCTAATGCACATGTGAATGTGCACAGTCACAGAGTAATTTTTTTTTTAAATCAACAATGTGTGGCTTCTTCTTTCAATGCTAAATAGCAGTTTTGGTACTAAGTTGGTGTTTACAGTGACAATGGGGGTTATTTACTAAAGGCAAATCCACTTTGCACTACTAATAGTTTGCTGAAGAAGACATTGTCACCTCATGTATCAAATAAATTACGTTTGCACTGTTGAAGAAAATGACAAAAAAAAAAGCCCATTGGATAACCTAGGAGACAGCTAAAAGAAACAAAAGCAGTAAATCAAAGGAAATATTATTTCAGTTTAACTAAAAAATGTATTGTTTAAATGTTTATTAAACATTTTCTGGCAAATCAATGGCACCCCTACCCGCAAAGTACTCCATGTATTTAATACGGACCTCGCGGGCGCTTTGGGGGGGCAAGCCAGGACGGCCAGCTTCAAGCGCCGTCAGTGTTTGTTCATTAAGTCTGGCCTCAGGCCCAACTGAGGCAACATAGTTCACTGAATTTCTCCTTAAATAGTTGTGGAGAATGCAGCATAAAAGGATTATATGGTTAAGTTTATATTCCGCCATGTGTATGGGTGTAAGAAATAGGCGGAAGCGGCTGGCCATTATCCCGAAAGCATTCTCCACCACTCTTCTGGCTCTGGCCAGCCAGTAGTTAAAAACCCTCTGGTCCAGGGTGAGGGTCCTCATCGGGAACACCCGCATCAGGTGATCACCCAGCCCAAACGCAACAAAGACAAATGGGAGTCCTTCCACGTTATCTTCAGCAGGTGGCAATCCCAAGCCACCACTCTGGAGCCGTCTGTAAAACTCCGTCTGGGCGATGACTCCACCATCCGACATCTGGCCATTCGTCCCCACGTCCACATAGAGAAACTCATATGTCGCTGACACCACCGCCAACATCACAATACTATTAAACCCCTTATAGTTGTAATAGTATGACCCCGAGTTGGGGGTGGGACTATGTGGACATGTTTCCCATCAATTGCCCCTCCGCAGTTGGGAAAGTCCCACTGCTGGGCAAATTGGGAAGCCACAGTCTGCCATTCCTGTGGCATTGAAGGAAACTGTGGAGTCAAACAAGAAAAAACAAATTTGCACATAACATTGCAAGCAGATTAGACACAAACATTCTTGGGCAACATCAGTATTAACATTTATTTGAAGGAGTATTTCAAGACAAAAATATAAGGTCCACTTATCAGATTCCTCACCCTCTCTGATGGCCCATTGTAAAAATTTTAGGGGGGGAGTATGTTTTGGACAGGTAACCCTCTCCACTTCATTGAGAGTTGAATGCATAAATAATGTGTGTTACTTTGGCCAGCCCCTACCTACTTACACTATTGGAAGCCCACTGGACAGGTAAGAAGTGTCATAATACAAAAATATGAATACACACTGTACAAATTGAAGCACTTTATTACATTCTGCAATTACCTATCAAGATAATAGGAGAACAAAACTTTAAACAGTACCATTTGAAAGTATTCAGGCAGGCCCTTTCACTACATGCTTTGGTGAATTCATCCATAAATATGACCACAAAAGAGGTAGGTATAGTGTGTATGGGTTGGGCAAAGTCAGCAGAT
Source organism: Aquarana catesbeiana (assembly GCF_042186555.1). Taxonomy (NCBI): domain Eukaryota; kingdom Metazoa; phylum Chordata; class Amphibia; order Anura; family Ranidae; genus Aquarana; species Aquarana catesbeiana. The sequence goes on along the minus strand of NC_133333.1, from coordinate 43,034,098 downwards.
AGAGGATTGGTATCGGTTGACTTAGCGGTTGGGGGGGAGGGAGGGTTCCAAATGATTTTGGGACCCCAAAAAAAAAGCCTCTGGCACTCTGCATGAATTTAAGCACACAAATAACATTTGCACACATTTTAGGGGGTGTTTAGGGTAAAGCACTACTATGGAGCGGACAAAATACATTGTTAAGTGTCTAGGCTAGGTGGGTATGGGCCCAGGATAGCATGCTGGGGAGGTTAGTGAAGGAAAATATGTATGAAGGACAAAACAGAAGTTAAAACTTGCAGCATGCGTGAGAACAAAGGGGACATTCACAGCATATTACAATCATGGTAATTAGGGAATGATGAAAGAAATACAATACATTAGCAAACATTAAATACATATAATGTGATGTTAAAGGAGAAATTTTACCTTAATATAGTATTTCTGCAGGACCTGAATGATGGCAGAACAGGTCTCTGGAATAATGATCCCCAGAGCCTGGGGGGAGATGCCTGTCGAGAACTTGATGTCCTGCAGACTTCACCCTGTCGCCAAGTACCGCAACGTGGCGACTAGCCTCTGCTCGGGAGTGATGGCTTGCCACATGCAGGTGTCCTGCCTGCTAATATAAGGGGACAGCAAAGCCAACAAACGGTGAAAAACGGGGTCCGTCATCCGGAGATGATTTCTAAAATCACCAGGATTATTATCACGGATCTCCCGCAACAAAGGCATATGAGAGAATT